>NC_072737.1:109789286-109949608 GCF_026930045.1 Uloborus diversus | reverse complement strand
ACAAAACTACTGTATTAGAATTTGCATTCATGTTAAAACCAATGCCTTTGGCGGGTGTTCCCTCCCCCCTCGCTGCGCCACTGTGACTACCTGAAAGTGTTCTGCTGCATTTCAATTTGTGCATTAGCCTGTCCATCTGCATCTTTCTACTAATGTGCTATGCCATTTATCATTTTATTTAGTTGTTTGAATCTCCAATTCTGTAACTCTCTAATTAATTGGCTTTGTCTAAAAAATTTGTTTCAATCTCTATCATCGATTACGTACGATGAAAGGTTGAATCTGCATCCATTGAATGTTCCAGCGAATCTCGACGGGTCGGTTTTCCTGTGAGACTCGTTGGACCAGTTGGAAACCGAGTTTGATCACTGCTCTTTGTCTGTCATTAGAATACAAAGAATAATGAACTTCATTTCTGCTGTTTAGGCACAACTTGCAGCGAAATGATGGATTGCCTACTTAATGGGAAATTAATTAGGCGGTCTGTCATTACCGGCGATGATTATACCAAATAGCCGTCAATGGAATGCTTGGCTTTTAAGGTCGGATTTTGTTCTATCTTGTGGAGAAGTTGATTCTTTCCGGTCTAGGATTTTTTTTTCCATTGAACAACCAGTGTGTGCGATTCTCTGGCAGTGCATTTGTGGATGTAATTGAAACTCAGGTTCGATAACGCTGTAACCTTATGAAAGCAATTAATCTAGAGCGAATATGAATCTTGGTAGATTAGATATTGAATGGCCAATGGCGATATATTCTATCTACTAACGGTCATATTCACCTTCCAGTTCGAACCTCCGTCAATGTCAGACACCAGAACCGCCGAAAGAAGCCTTCTTATTTGTTGGAAAAAGCTTGCTTCGTATCGACGGCTTGAGTGTCAGAATTGTTTTTATTAGTATCAGGGACGTGCACGAGGGGGGGGGGGGGGGTGATGAGAAGTGACACCTGATCCGAGCCTGAGGGCCCCGAGATTTTGAAAATGATGGGTGAAATACATGTAGGTAAGTAGGGGTTAACAATATGGAAGGGCCCCTTAAAAGTCATTTGTGACGGGCCCCAAAATTTCTTTGCTCGTCTTGGTTAGCATTAGTTCTGATCTGACGATTGGCATTCCAGCAAAAAAAAAAAAGCCTTTCTGATACAGTCGACTCTCGATAACTCGAAGCTTCATAACTCGAATTTTTCTTTATCTCAAAGTTTTGTGTTCCGAACTCTTGAGAAGGCTGTGGGAACTTAACTCGAAGGTTCTAGCCGCTCAATTAGAACTTCCAGCGGCAGCGATTAGGACTTAACCTAGCGGGAACTTACCTAACCGGCGGGAGGGGGGGGGGGAGTATTAAATATTCCATCCAATCGGAGAAAATGTCGGCTCTGCTTCAGACAAAATCTACCTGCTGGTGGATTTGGCACATGTAGACCTGTCATTAGGGAGGGGGAGTTGTTCCCCTAGTTGTGATGAATTAATGTACACCATATATGTGGGCGTGGGTTTTGTTATTTTTCGATGTAATATACATTGAGCACATACCCTTTTACCCACCCCTTGGAAAGATATGAAATAACATGCCTGGGAATAATACCAGTCAACAGTAACTGTCTACTTAACGCACTCACTCAAAAGATGATCTTTTGAGAAAAATTGTGAATGAAGTGTACTTGTCTGAAGTTAATGATTTGTTTGCAAAACATTTAAACAAAATTTACCTGTCAACAAGATGTACAACAATTTGTATATTTGAGACGTAACCAGTGGCGCAGCGAAGTTTGGAGGTGAAAATCCCTCCCAGAGCCATTGCTTTTAACTTAAATGCAAACTCTAATGCAGTAGTTTATGCATGTGAAAGGGCTGTTTTGATCCAAAAAAAACCCCTTCAAAACGTATTTTTATTTTAAAAAAAAAACCCTTCAGAAGGTTTTTTTTATCAAAAAATTCCCTTCAGAAAGTATTTTTGAACAAAAAACCCTCTCCAGAAGGTTTTTTTCATTAAAAAAAACCGCAGAAGGTATTTTTCTCATAAAACCCCTCCAGAAGGTATTTCTGGCTGCGCTAGTGGACGTAACACATTGATAAAACTTGCATCATTTCAAACGTGCTTCAGAAAAAAAAAACGCTTGGTGAAATCCAGCTTTATGGATTGAGCCGAATCGAGTTTGGCTTCGCGCGAAGCCCACCCACACTCCCCCCCAATATGGCTGATGTACTTTTCTAACACTTTCTCTCCCGGTTAAAAATTCGTCACCGCCCTAAAAAGAGCGCTGAATGAATTGGGGTGGAGAGGTGGGAGGATTACAGTGAAGGGGGATGAAAGAAAGAAAGAAAAAAAAAGAAGAGAAGAGCATTGTGAAGCGGGGGGAACACAAAGAAATGAGTGCTTTCGGGGTCGTCATGCCACGGTAGCCCTACATATACACTGACAGGTCACCGCACTTTCGGGTTGCTGCTTTGAAGTATTAATCGCGCCAACCTGCTTAGTGAGTCGCCAAGATTTGTTTGATTGGTTTGTGCCTTTCCCTCCCTTACAAGTTTGGCCAATTGGCGGTTTTCCCCCCATTAGAAGTTCGCTCTGGCGAAGAGAAGTTTCTCAGCTTCCATCTCTTGAATAGATGTATTTGTTGTTGCTGTTGCTATTACGTTCAACATGCATGACATCTTTTTATATTAAAATATCTGTGTATTTATTACTTTATTTTATCTTTTTTTTTCTTCTTTTCTTTTTTGTGACTAACTTAGGGCTGGGGGATTCAGCCTAAGAAGAAAGAGAGTATTTTGCGTTCGCAGCAATGGAGAGCGTCGGAATCTAAGTGATGATTTCACTTGTCTTGTAATTGTGGTTTTATCTCGCAATCCTTTGTAATCACATCGTGAAAATATTTCTATCGTGATGTTGATATTTACTGTGAAAAAGAAGATTTCTTTTTGTCATTTTAGGGAAAATATAACTATTAGTTCCGGTTTTAGAAATAACTCTCAGAAATTTTTTAAAGAAAATTTGAAGTAAAATTTTAAATTAGCAATGTGGCAATTCCACGGGGGAAAAGACATTTTGTCCGCACTCATGTATTTTATTACAAATAACAATTTAAAACGGAAATGAATAAAATTTTGTTGTTTAAGAAATCACAGACTTATTTTGGATTTCTTAAGAAAAAAATATTCTCTTTAAAAATATTACTTTTTTATGAAGTTATACATGGGCTGTGACGTGCGGGGCTACATGGGGGTCTTGATGTCCAAAAGTGGAATTTAACGTTATCCACCGGTAAAAGTTTTCTAATTTCAATTAAGTTCACTTACAGTTACAATTACTATTTTATTTTTCATTCTAAATTTTAATGCCCTTTTTTTTCTCTCTCTCCCTCTAAAAACTAAATTTCATGAGCAAATTATTTTTTCCACAAATTTTAATCTGTTTTTTCGCGAAATGCTATTAGTTTTTCATTAACTTCGCGAAGAAGGATTCTTACAAAAAGAAAAGAAAAAAGGGGCGGAGGATAAGCCTCTCTATTTGATGATTGACTGCAAACCATTGGCTTTTTGGTCAATGACACAAATACTATACAATATACGAATGCTTAGCTTTCGTATATTGTATAGTATTTGATTATTGTGAGTATAGTGATTGTATAGTATTGATATTGTGAGTTATGAAACTATTGACAGTGACTTCTAGTAAATGGAATATGTTTTAGTCATTTTATCTATGGTATTTCGCGTGCAAGATCTGATTTTAGCTGTTTACGATAATCTTTCATTAAATACGCCCATCTAATAATCTTCGCGAATGTATGAGTATCTTGATTAGCCCTCAATAAAAGCTAGGTGCTGATTGGTTGTCCGAATGAGTCTAAATAGGCTCGTGTGCTCGGATTTGTTTCCCCAGTTCTGTTATAATCTGAATGTTAACCAATGGATTATCGTGACCTTATTAGTTTCCTGTATGGAAATATTAATTTTGCATTGGAATAGAAACTTCTCTAATTGACCATTGCGAATTTATTGCACTTGTAGCAGCAATTTCTCTCCATCGATTATCTGGAATTTGTATGGAAAGTGGTTGGCGCTAGAAGGGAATCACAGGAGTGATTTTATGCTGAAGAATAAAGGCAACATGTATTCGGGCAATTCCACGGAAACGAGCACATCAATGGGGGTGTTTCCTTCAGTCAAAAGTACTACTTTTAGTCACTGAAATTAATAGAGTAAGCAAAAAATAATAACATGGAGCCAGAAAATACTTCCCCCCCCCCCCAACATTTATTTTTTAAAATGTCAGATTTCTAAAACAAAATGTTTCATCGTGTGACGTCACAAGTGAAGAAAGCCATCTTGAATCAGAGCGCGTGGTTGTCTTTTCTGGCAAGATGTCGCCTTCTGGTGATCTCTCACTGCAAGCAATTACACTGGTAAACAAGGTTCCTGTTCCTCAGTAAGTAAGTTGTGATTTTTATATTTTAGGGGGTGCTGAAAACGATATGACAATAAAAATATTCCATCACCCACAGATTTTTGAAAAATCCAAAAAGCTTAAAATTCTCGATTTATTGAATTTTATTCAACACATGCACAATATTTTAGTCATTTAACATATACAGGGTGTTCTGTTTTGACCTGCAGGACCTTTATTTTCGCAACCGCTAGTCCTAGATGTATACTTCCAATTGCAAAAATGTTCAAAATCAGATGCAATGTTAAGATATTGAAAGTTTGAAATAAAAATACAAATGAATCAAAAAATACAAAATTTAACTTTTTATGCGGGCCCCTGGTCCCCTAATTTCCCAATTTAGGGAAATAACCTCCATTGAAAAATAATTCCAACACAAAAAGTTTGAAATTAGTACCACCTATATTCATTAAGATATGAAACGCAGCGTTTTGTGACTTACATCACTTTTCACTCGCCGTCAGTAACATCTTTTGGGGGAAAAGATAGTGGTTAACAAGTGGAAGGGTTTGAAATTACATGTATGCATAGAGTGTGATTTATCAAATTATTCGAGGTTTTGTTGTGTGCTTTTGCGTATCATGTCATAACATTCGCATTTATTTTTGAACAGCAATGAAAAATATAAATACCTTACTTTGACGACCTGTCATTCTTCTGAAAGAGCGATTACTTCTAATCTCATCTTCTGTATAGTCCCTTGAAACTACTGGACTATCTCCTTCAGTTTTGGTCGCACAAATGTCAAGTTTTTTTTATGTTAGTAATAGTTTTCAATGGAGATTATTTCTCTTAACATTAGTTATGGGACCTAGGGCACGTATAAAAAGTTACATTTCATATTTTTTGACTCATTTTTGTTTTTGCTTCAAACTTTCAATATCTTAACTCTTGCATCTGATTTTGAACATTTTTGCAATTGGAAGTATTATACATCTAGGACTAACGGTTGCAACATCTGGGAATAAAGGTCTTGCGGGTTAAACGGAACACCCTGTATATAAACAATTACAAAGTTTAAAACTAACATAAAACCCCCAAAAATATATATTGTTTAAAAAGTTGTAAAAGATTGGAAGAGATTTTTGATGAAAAAATAATGATACTCGTAAAAAATTTCCTAAATTTCGTTCTTTATGTAGCTGTAAATGCATTATTATTGTCACTACCGCAAACCTCTCTAATAAGATTCCAACAGTAATCCCGAGCATATAAGTAAACCGTCCTTGATATCACTCTTGAATTGCAAAAATATCCTCTGGTGGAAGAGCTACTCATGCTCGTTGCGCAAAAGGGGAAAAAATTACGTGAGATGCCAAAAAATAAATTTTCAATGACATTGAATATCGTCTTTTTTTTTTTGTAACTTTTTATCATGTTTTTAATTAATTTTTCATAGTTAGGACTTTTATTATTTCCTAAGAATTGTGTCACAACATTTTTAAAATCAATCCATGCTGTTTTACCTAAATGATTTAGCTTCAAAATTTTGTTCTTTCATAAGCTTTCTTATTTGTGGGTTAATTAAAATACTCTCCTTAATTTTTGCATAAGTGAGTAATGGGAACTGTTCCTGCAAATATTGAAATCCACCCCCTGTTTTATCCATTGCTTTAACAAAATTCTTCATCAATTCCAACTTTAAGCGCAAAGGTGGGGATTTTTTTTTTTTTTTTTTTGTAATATAAATTGATTAGAGGAACGACAAAGTACATTGAGGAACAGAAAATTCGTTAACATTTATGTTTCAGTGTTAGTAGCGGAACGAAAACTGTTAGTTGAAAAAAATATTCAATTGGCAATGTCCTGAAACTTTGTTCTGGTAACCGTAGCGACTTGTTTATCCGTGACATTAGCAGAGAAAATGGGGAAAACAGCTACTGAACGTCTTTTAAGATTGTTTTTTCTTACCCTACGTTTTCAACTATGCTTTTTCAGAAAAAAATATTTTTGAAAATAAAAAAGGAAGCAACCCAATTGTTGTACAGTGAAACCTGTTTCAGTTGACCACTTGCGGTGCAGGGTGCACCACTTTAGTGGTCAACTTAAACAAGTGATCAACTTATAGAGGTTGAATTATATGATATAGATCTAATTCTATGCCTGAAAATAGCGGTCAACTTAGACAGGTGGTCAACTTACTAGGGTAGTCAAATTTACAGGTTTTGCTGTACAAAAAAACCTTCTAAAGACTGCAAATATGTTAGAATATCTTGTTTCATTGCACGAACTTTATGAGGAACATGAACTCTACTTCTATATAATGCGAATAAATTTTGAAGAGTTCTGGAAAAAATACTTCTTTTCAGGCCAATTTTTCAGAAATTTGTTTCTGGAAAACAAATGCAAATTGTGCATAACAAAATAAGCATCAAGAAATGATAAAAGGTATTCTTGATTTTTAATTTTCTTTCCATTTCCATGATGTTTTCCCACGGTATTCAGAATTTTTTTTAGTATTTTAAAATTTTATATGGCCTGCGAGAATCATCATGTCAACACAGTTTTGCAGTTTTGCGAGATATTTTGAAAATATTATCATTGACGTTACCTTTTTACTCTGGGGAGAGGGTGCTGACACCGTTTCGCCGACACGAGAGTGCCGTTTCGCCTACACGAACTTTCCTTCCCCCTGTTTTTAGTTCCAACCTTACCTTTTGATGTACTTAGAGGGGCTGGAAATTTAAGTGTCGGCGAAACGGGAGGTAAATCGGCGAAAGAGAGAGAAAGCAGTTCGGAAATTTCTTGAAAGTGGACGGTGATGAAGCAGTTTTCAAACCGGGTTCAGGGGGGGGGGGGGTGTTGAAATTTTGTTGAAAGTGGACGGTGATGAAGCAGTTTTCAAACCGGATACATTGTTGAAATTTTGTTCATTTTGTTGAAAGTGAACGGTGATGAAGCAGTTTTGAAATCGGGTACAGTGTTGAAATTTTGTTCATAATGGGAGCTAGATGAAGTATTTGAAAAAAAAAAAAGAATCCTGAAGGAAGTAAAATCTATGGAAACAACTGGCAAATGTTGGCCCCTTGTTGCTCTGATTCATTCCCTGCTATGTAACACCGTTGAACTGTTCTTTTTCGACCGTTAGACCCGAATTTACGTGGTTTCTTTGACATTTTCCGCTCTGCAAAGTCGAGATGCGATACCGGTTTGCTCCTCTACATATTGTTTTAGAATCTCCTTCTTCCCTTTTGCCGTCCGCTTCAGAGGAAGTGGGTTATTTCCCACTTCCGGTTACCGGTTGGGTGAAGATTCATATTGTTCTGACGACGAAATCATTTAACGGTTTTGTTCCTTTTAGGAGAAGTGGACATTGAATTATAGAAAATTAATCAGAAACAGGTACTGTCGTACTTAATAATGACAGAACTTTTCGAGAAAGTATAAATGTTGCGATCAATAGCACGTGATCTTAACCTAAATATAGCCACAAAGATTCCCGCTTGTTTTTAAAAAAAGGAATAAAATGTAACAGATTGAAGTAAAGGTGCATCGTATATACTCATCAAAAGTCAACACTTTTGACAAAACTTGGAAGCTAGGAGGTTCCTAAGACACGGAAGTGAAAAACGTTTGGTGAAATCAAAAATAAAAAAAAGTACTTCCCAAATCATTGGTGTTTCGATGATTAATGCCTTTTAAGACTGCAAATAATTATTGATAGTGTTCACAAAATCTGAGGACTTTATTGTTTCCTTTGAAAAACTGAATTTGTGAATGAAACTCAATAAAATAATGTGTAAAAAAAAAATCTGACCTCTCCTCCCCCCATTCAATATCGAAGTTTTATACCGGAAGCAACTTGCGCTGTTATCTATTTGAATTTCTTCCGTTTTGAGCACTTTGTGAAAAAATGTGCTTGATTTTGAAATTTTCCTATCAAAAACATCAATATTTAAACATGATTGAAGTACGAGTACAACTAACTGCTTGGGAGAAGGAAATTGATATCATATTCATAATAACAAATAGTAGTTTCCTATTTGAGTAACTGTTTAACTGTTAAAAGTACTCTTGAAAAAAATTGGAGCCTAAGACCACTGCAAGAGTTAATTAGGTTATATGCTAATTTAAAAAAAAATCGATATTGGTGTGCTGGAAAGTAAGTTCGTTTAGTTTTGGACGAGCTTTTAGTTAGGAATACAAAATCAACAAAACTCTTGTCCTTGCATTTAAGAATTTTAAAAGATCCAATTCCATTTGCACTTCTGAGTATTTAACAATCAGAAGTTGTTCTAATCACCCTGACTAAATATGATGAAAAAACCACACATAAACACACATAATTATACTAACACCGTACACAAAACAAAATTTTAATCGACTAATTGAGATTTCTAATCAAAAGTAGCAAAAAAAGGATCTAGGACTGGAAAGCAAAAACTAATTCAACTGGGTTCTTGCCATTTTGTAAATTACAATTCTTTCTTCTAATCAAGCGCAATTTATCTCATTACATTTAATTTTCTTTCCGATTTCCCCAGTGAAGCTTAAAAATCGAGGCAGACCTTAATTTTTCTTCCCACATCCAATCTTCGATTATTTTAAAGCCATCCCAAAAGAAATACAAGTTACTCCACACTCCTCAGGAGATAATTGAAACCGATTTATTTATTGTCTTGTTAAAAGTCCCTCCCCCAGTAATCGATCAATAACGGTGGCCTTTATTACGCGATCTCCCTTTTCCCCTTAAATGAGAGAGTTAATGGGCTCAAGAATTCACTTTCGAACGTTTTTGTTCCGAATTTCATTCTAAGATTGTCATTATGGAAAAGTGGACTGATATGTGCCAGGCCGTTTTTTAAGTAATGTCAAGATGGTTTTTTTTTTTCATCTCTTCTCTCCAGTTTTTTTTTTTTTTTTATCGTTATTTTAACAAATCGTCTGTTTTAACATGGGGTGCGGGGGGGGGGGGGATCCTGCTTAAAATGTTGTAATTATTTTGTTGTTACGTATTCAGTTTTTTGTCATTTATTCTTATTATCGGTGTTGCTGATAAAAATGTTTAGAATATGTTTAACATCAAAATTGTTTGCAGCTATTTGCATGTTCAATTTACCGCAGTTAAACTCGGTTAATCGTGTCAGTCAGTTATTTGGACTTGAAACCTAAAAAACAGACGTAAATTCCATTACATAAGTTTCAAAATTCCGTTCAATCGGATCAAAAATGAAGGTGTGAACAAATAACAAGGCGGGGGGGGGGGAGACGCGGGAATTTTAACAGGTCAAAAAGTACGAAAATTTTTTATCCTTACAACGAGCTCCAGTGAATTATATGACATTGTTGTCAATGCTTTCAAAATATCAATGTTATTGTTAACACTTTTTTTAAATATTTTTTAACGTTATGTTTTAAGTGCGACATTTTCCCAAAGTCGTTGTTTTATGTTTGAATAATAATATAAAAAAAAAAAAAAAAAAAAAACCACTAAGTAATTATCAAAATAATCATTAAAAAAATAAATGCATGAAACACACACGCATGTAATTTGTCCATGTGATCTGTATATGGCGTACATAGTTTTTAAATTAAATATTATGATGCTCTGATGCAATATACTGACTATATACAAGTAAATTAATTTAAAAAAAAAAACTAAATTTGAAATAAAGAAAAAAGCTCCGAAGTGGATACCCCCGGAGTTTGAAGTAATTCTGTACCAGATTTCAAGACTGTATGTGCTTTGAGGTCCCCTGAATATGGGACTGCTACGCATACATTTTCAATTTCTTGGACATTACTTTTTTCGCAATATTTTTTCCTTTTTAAGCATTTTTAAAAAGCTAAGCCCAGAAACCGAAACCTTCAAAAACCACCAATGAGCGCTGAATTAAAAAAAAAAAAAATGTGGGTGGATAGAAGGTGGGGGGGGGGGGGGGGGGGGGGGGGGGGGGTTAGCGCTAACTTTAATATCTGAACTGAAACATTTTTGGAGCCCTTCTCGTCTTGAAACCCTTAAAAGCGGCCCTTGAGTAAAAAGGGTTGGAGATCCCTTTTGCAGCGTCCGTTAGCACTGAAAATAAATAAATAAAAAATCAAAGAAATTAATTTCCGTAGGAAATGTCTACCACCAATAATAATAATAATAATAATAATAAATAAATGCATATACAGTGAAATCCCGTTGCAACGAACTTGAAGGGACCGCAAATTTTGTTCGTTGTAACCGAAATTTCGTTATAACAGAATTCAAGCAATGTAGTGACAATCAAATCGGGGCTGAATATTTATTTCGTTAAAACGGATATTTCGTTGCATTGGTATTCGTTGTAACGAGATTTTACTGTATATACAGTGAAACCTTGTTACAACGAACTTTAAGGAACAGCATATTTTGTTCGTTGTTAAAGGAGCATCGTTGTAATGAGATTCAAACTATGTAACGGAAGTTAAGTTCTGATAGAAAATTTATTTCGCCGTTGTGAATACTTCGTTGCATTGGCATTCGTTGTAACGGAATTTCACTGTATTTGCAACTTAGCAATCTGCATTGTATCACCGGAGAAGTCAACCTAACCGCTATTTCTGCGCGGCCCCTTATATTAGAAGTAAACTTATGCATTCACTGTCTGGGATATGTCTAGGAATATGAATTAAGGACGGTTACAATGTTTTTATTGTAAGAGCGGTTCCTCTCGTGGTAGGTAACATTGTAATTATTTCGTTCCACAGGGCACAGCTATGAGAACTTTGCCTCGAAAACTTTTACACATCAATTCACCAGCGATTCAACTTTAAATATTGCTTTAATAAGTCATCTTTTTGCTGTGAATTTTAGCCCCGAGCTTTGGAAAAGCTCTCGAGAAAGTAATTTAAATCGGAGATAAAATTTCAGTGGTACTCAAAAGTCCGGCTTTTGATACTTTATCTGTATAAATGAAATCTTAAGTGCATCTAGCAGTCGATTTTATAGGAAAAATCTATGTAAAGTGATAGTAATAAGATGATTACAATAATGATTGGATGGAATGAAAAAATATATATTCATTAAGAGTGGTACTGCACAGCTTTGCCCGTAGTAGAAAATTAAAAGGTCATTTGGTTCGCCTGTATATTTACAAATAACCTATTGTGAAATTCTCACCAATTTGCTTTATTAATTTGCTCGCCCATGGTCGCATATGGTAGTTTGCTCGTCCACGTTATGGTAGTTTGCTCGTCCATGTTATGGTAATTTACTCGTCCATGTTATGGTAATTTACTCGTCCATGTTATGGTAATTTACTCGTCCATGTTGTGGTAATTCGTTCGGTAAAATGTTCTTAAAATTGGAATAGAAAAAGAACAAAATCGAATTTTCGACATCGCTTCGAGGTCCCTATGCTACGAACTAATTTTGTGCCAAATTTCATGAAAATCGGCACAACGGTCTAGGCGCTATGCACGTAACAAACAGATAACTCATAATTCAAATGGTTTTAATTTGACAAGTTTTACAGGGGTGGGATCTGACGACCAAAATGACAAGGGTCTCGCCTTGGCTCTCGGCGGCCCTCTGTGACTTTATAAATGAAATAATATTCGAAAAATAAAACGCGTGTTATATATATATATATATATATATATATTTTTTTTTTTTTTTTCAAATTTGCTCTGCGCCGGATCTAGGGGAGAGCAAACCGGGGCATTTGCCCCGGACGGCAACTTCTGGGGGGGGGGGGGGCGGGGGTGACAAATTCACTTTTTTTTTAGGGGGAGTTTCGTTGAAACTCCATACAAAAACTAGAGGGAATACGGGTTAAGGGCGACTATTTCAAGTTTATGCCCCTGCTCCGAAGATTATAGACCTTACACTGATTTGTTTTCATAACGCAGTTGTATTTATTTTTACCATCTGTCATTTGTCAAAAAATGATTGTACCCAATACGGGCGAAAAGGAGTTGATCAGCCGCATGGAACTGATTTTCTAATTAGTGTAGCGAATAGATGCCAAATGCGGTAACCTGTCCTCGAGCAAGACGGGGAGGGATCGCAATCGCGTAGTGACTCACTCCCTCCCGTCTAGCGTAGCCTTGAAAACATCGAACTGCAGCGGGGAATGCATTTTGTCTCGTGAACTGCGCCCGACCAACAGGGGGAGGGACCCGCTTCTTTTTCGTTTTGTTTCTTTTTGTTTGGACCCCCCTCACCGCGCGTATCGCTTTTTTTTGTCCCTTTCCGCGGAATTCTGGCGTTCGCTTTGGTAAACAAGGGTGTTTATGGGCTTATTTGCGGCTGGCAAGTTGCCGCTCAAGGTATCTTTGCAAAATGCTTCGATTTAAAGGCGCCACAGATAGTGGTGAGCCGCCCCCCCCCCCCCCAAATAAAAATTGAAGTTCACTTCTTGGCGGAAAACTCTTTCTCCTTTTAACTTTCATCTTCTCTTCAACTCTTACTCCACCATCTCACGTACAGTTTGACTCTATCATTCACATCTACTTTGGTCCCTCTATTTTTAAATGCCTTCAAGATACTGATTTACCAATCGGCCCATGAAGCCTACTTTCATTATTGAAAATCTCTATATCTTTGAAATTAATCACTTTTTACTTTACAACATCAGGTGATTTCTATCATTTATAATCATTAGCACAGAATGTTTCAATGTTGGAAAAGCACTTTCAGCAACTTCAAAAACAACTTCCAAACTTTAAAACTATTGAATGATGCAATGAGTTGTGTACAATATTGGCAACTTTTTTTTTTTTTTTTTGTTAGAGTAGAAAACTTATTTCATAACCTTTCCACGTGTGAGTTCAGCACTGGTCCTCCATTACTTTTATAGTCAAATAAAATGATTTTAAGTGGCTCTAAATTGCCCTAAATGACGAAACTCGAGTCCGTCACTCTTATTTATTCTTAATTAATAAAGTTTTGCTAAATTTTTATGAAGTCCACACTTTTTTTTTTTTGTAGCGATCCTCATATAAATAGCGCTGGCAGATAAAAGTATCGTTTGTCATTCAATATTCGAATTCGAATGTCCGAACTAACCGCTCATTTTCTTTAAATTAAGTGTTAAGGAATCAATTTTATTAATCATTTATGAAGCGATTCGATTGCTTGAAACATGTAGTCTATCCACGCACTATTGTGATGGTCAGTAGCGCACACAAGGGAAGGGTCCAGGGGGTCCAGACCCCTCCTATCGGCCTTGAAGTTTTTTGTTTAATCATAATCCTTTGTATGTAGTACGTAAAATTATTCCAAGCAAGGGTAACAATAATTTCTGATCTAATAAATGAAAAAATAACATTTATTTTCTCTCTTTCTTCCCTTGCAAAATCGAAATGTATATGAACATAAATTGTTCTATAATGATGATTTTACTTCTTTGTTTTTATTTTTAATTATGAGAAAAGTAAATACATTTATTCTTGTACTTTCTGTGTTTTAATTAAGTATTTGTTTTCATGAATTTTTTGTATTATCTAATACTAAGTAATTATTTTATTTTATTTATTTATTTATTTTTTTTTTTAATTTTTTGTTCCCGAATATCAATAAAATCAAAAGAATGTGTTTGATTGCGTGTTGTAGTATGATATGAGAGTGGTGGACCTTCGATCCTGGACTCCCCCCCCCCCCTTCCTCTTGAAAAAATCCCGTTTGCACCACTGATCATTAGGGAGGTTCAAAAGTGCATGCGAAATAAAAAGTTAATCCTAGATAACAGCACACCCCTCAATATTTTTAGACTTATGGATAGTAATACACTGGCAGAATTTTAGCTTTCTATTTCAACTGAAAGAGGGTGCTCAACCCCCTCCCCTAAACTTCATAAGTATGGGGAAGGGGGGGGGGGGGGTAAAAATACATTGAAGTGAAAAAACAAATGCTACATATTATAATATACATGAGTAATATGCATATACATTGCAATAAAATAATTATTTACAAAAAAACAGTCGGGGAAATTAAATGTTTCTAAATTTGTGGCATTTTCTATATGATACAGCTAATGTTAAATTACGATGTAATTGAGCACCTTCTTAAAATTTGAGTAAGAAGCTAAAGCTTTTGCAGCATAACAGTATTAGCAAGTCGGGGGGGGGGGGGAGGGGGTGTCCAGGACTCTAGCTGAAATAAATTTTTTTTTTTGAACCACCCTTCTGGTTATGATCATAACACGGGCCTTGTTAGCCAAACAGGGTACAGCATACTCTCGATATCTCGTACTTCGATATCTCAAAAACCTTGATATGACGAAAAATTATTTTTCCCCTTGACTTTGCATATTTATCTAATGTTATTCTTCATTCTTATTCTTATGTCGATGAGTTTTTGATCAAAACCTTGTTATGTTGAATATTTTTAAAAGTCAAATATAATTTTTCCAGAAAAGCCGCAGGGGATTCCGAAAATTTAAGTCCTAAGAAGCCCAAGAAACGTACCTAAAACTTTTCGCCCCCTTCGCACGCCATTTCGTTGGACCTTTTGACCCTATTTTCACCTCCGTAATAAGAGGAGATGAACGGAAAACCCCTTTAGAGACACAGGGAATGGTGCAATCCTTTTTCCAACTTCTTTTGTTCCGGAGTGCTCGAAACTCGTTTGAAACCGTTCTGTAACTTGGTATTCCAATTTCTTGGTAAGTTTAGTCGTGGTAAATCACTACATTTTGCTAGTTCTTTAGAGCGTTCTTTTTTCTCTATTATTTTTCTCTCATTTTAAAAATTAAAATTTTTGTTATTGTATTAAGACTTTTTTTCAACTTTCATTCCACTTATTTTTAACTATCTTGATTAATGTTTAGAATATTTGTTTGTTATGATTATGATCTTGTTATATCTCAAACTCGATATCTCGAACTTTGTTTCACGTTTCTTCAACTTCGTGATATCGAAAGTGTAATGTACAACCAAATATCTAAAAACGTTTGAAAGCAGGGTTGGAGAAGAGGAATCGGGTCAAACAAGATAAGTTATGTGACTAGGGGCTGGATGCTGTATGTTATGTGCTGGATGCTGGTTGTTGTGTGACTGTACTGGATACTGTTTTTGGGATTGTGTAAAGTCGAGAAGGTCGTTAATAAATATTTCGATTCCGAGGCACATGATGCCAGCATTATAAGTAAAGAAAAGTAAATCAAAGGACGGACGTCATTCAGCACGGTCAAGTGAATACAATAAACTTTCGTGATTGCTCAAAAAAAAAAAAAAAAAAGCTGTCTGCGTTTCTCTAATTTTATACTGTTAGAATTATCTTTACTAATAATAAAGCTGAAAGTCTCTCTGTCTGTCAGGATCTCTGTGACGCGCATATAGCGCCTAGACCGTTCGGTCGATTTTCATGAAATTTAGCACAAAGTTAGTTTGTAGCATGGGGGTGTGCACCTCGAAGCAATTTTTCGAAAATTCGATGTGGTTCTTTTACTATTCAAATTTTAAGAACAAAATTATCATAAGATGGACGAATAAATTACGAAATTATCATAACGTGGAACAGTAACATAGGCGCAAGCCAATTGGCGAGAAAATTCACCACACATCATTTGTAAATATACAGGCGAACCAAAAGACCTTTCAATTTTATATTACGGGCAAAGCCGTGCGGGTACCACTATTACTATATACAACCATCTTTTAAATTTATTCGTTTACCGTAGTTAAAAAAAGAAAATTCTGAAGAATTAAGAGTCATCTCCTGTTAAGAAATAATAAAACAGGTCCGTCAATAAAGAAATTTAAAAAAAAGCAAACAATCAATCATTAATGGCATTAGGGCATTAGGAGCATATTTCATTGAAAGAGACAATCTGTAATTAAAAGGCGGGAGCAAAATCACTCTTTTTTCCACCCTTATTCGGCGTCTCCCCTTCCCCGGTGCTTAATTAATCTCTAAATTCATTTCGATTGTGAAGGAACTGTCAGTAAAAACAGGGACTTGGCAGAAATCTGGACTGGAAGAGAAATAAAGAGAACTGAGCAAATCTCTCTCTCTTTGTACTTTACAGACCTTATTCTGTCTTCATATTTATTTATTTATTTTGAGATACTAAATTTGCTTATATTTCAGAAAGTACTCGATTTCAGATTAGTCTTTCACGATAGTTTTAAAGTTTTAGACATTTTAATGGAGTACATCAATTATTTTATAGTGGAACTATTTATTTCAATTTATAATATTGTTTTTTAAAGATTTTCAATATTCCGTCGCATTAGATGTTATTAGTTATGTTTGTATGACAATGTCAAACAATGCACACATTTTATGTGTGCATGCTTGTAAATTTCCCATTGGGTGAGACTGGAATTTAATTTAAAAAAAAAAAACTTTGAGATTAATTTCAGAAGGAACTATAGAAGGATTGTTCTGCACCATTTAAAAAATAATTTAACCAAATTTAATATTTTATAACAATTGTTTTAATTTATGCCGCAGATTGAAATTCATTTTTTTACGCTCCTGCGCATGACATCACGAGTGATGAAATGCCATTCACTGATGCGCACAGCAAAATTATCATGTCCTGGCAGCGCGGTTGGCAGCAAAGCGTAAACATTTAGTGTGACAATCGAGTAGCGCGCCGAAGTACATCACTTGTGATGTCATAAAGACCACGCTTTATTTTAGAAATCGGACATTTAAAAAAATCAATTAAGAAGTACCTGTTGGGAAAATAAAATTTTTTCTGGCTTTTTTTTTTTTTGCTTATTCTATCAATTTCAGTGACGAAAAGTAGTACTTTTGACTGAAGGAAACAACTCCATTGAGTATTCACACCTGAAGTTACTTTTTTTTTTTTGAAGCTACTCTTATTAAATGCTGATGTGAAGTTGTTGAAACCTTTCGCTCCCTACATTGTAATATTCTAGGCACAATGGGATTGTTTCCTTCACAAGGCAAAAGTACTACTTTTAGTCACTGAAATTGATAGAGAGAGCAAAAAAAAATTAGATTTAAGAAAGGAAATTAATTTGAATTCTGAAATTTTGAATTCAAATTATGTTTTTCGGAATCACGAACTAAGACAGGACGGTACTCATTGGAGTTATCGTTTCAAGAAACGGCTCCTGTCTCTCCAAGCCTGCCCCTCCTCCTAGGCCGTTACGTGTGCATAGTTGTGTGTGTAGGCTTGTGTGTATGCGTAGACCCTTGTGTATGCACGTAGGCGTGTGTGAGTGTATGTGTGTGAAGTCTTGTGTGTGGATGTGTGAGCGTGCGTGTGTGTAAGACATGGACGCCTCCGACCAGGAGAAGCGGATAGCTCGGGACCGGAGCAGCCGCGCCGGGTGAGGCCGGTGGGCGGTGGTACTGGTGTGCCTGGTTCAAGCTGAAAAAGGAACCAGACGCCAAAGACTGTCAAGTGAGGACAATAAGCAATCGTGATTGCTCAAAAAAAAAAAATAATAATAATAATAATAATTTGAATTTTGACATCTTGAATCCAAATTATGTTTTTCGCAATCACGAGTGTGTGTATGTAGGCGTGTGTGTTTGTGTGTGGGGGTATGTGTGTGTGTGGGGGGGGGGTATGTGTGTGTGCACGGGTTATGTGTATGTGTGTGTAGGCATGTGTGTTTGTGTCTGTGGGGGGGGGTATGTGTATGTGTGTGTAAGCATATGTGTTTGTGTCTGTGTGCAGGCATGAATGTGTGGGTAGTTGTGTGTGTTTTTGTGTGTGTATGTGTGGGTGTCTGTATGTATGCGTGTGTGTATGTGTTTGTATGTGTGTAGGTGTATGTGTTTGTGTGTGTGCGTGTGTGTGTGTAGTTGTGTATGTATGCGCGTGTGTGTAGGACGTGGATGCAACCTGGAGACGGCTTTCGCTAGAGGTGCAGCATCGTGAGGAGCCCGTCGACCGTGATGGTGTGGAGGGTGGCGGTGGGAAAAATCAAAGGAACGCCAAAAACAGTCAAGTGAGAACAATAAGCAAGCGTGATTGCTCAAAAAATACATGGACACAGAAAATGCTTTTATTTTCCCAACAGTTATGTTTTAATTAATTTTTGTAAATGTCCGATTTTTCAAACAAGGAGTGGTCTTTATGACGTCACAAATGATACACTTTGCTGCATCTCTCTCCCGCATTTCCACGTTATGATAATCAGAAGCGAATTAAAATTGCGCTCTAAGCTTGCTATCAACCATATCTATGCCAATACACGTGAGTAAAGATACGAATTAAATACTATTTTGCTCTGTGAATAGCAACTATGAATGGCATTTCATCATTTGTGATGTCATCGGCAGAGCGTAAACAATGAAAGCGCACCGATTAAAGTAATTTTTAAAAAAACATTAAACTTAAACAAATTATTTAAAAAATAGTCAGATCCTATGTTTTTAGGCATGTTCTTTCAGGAAAAAATACCTTTAAAATTTTGGAAACGACCCCATTATTAATTGTAGGCCTTAGGACGTAGATGTGTTTTTAGCTGATCTAGGAGCCCTCCGATGGTAGGTCACGTGAGGTCACTGTGACTTCCCAAAAATTTCCTTATTCGGCAATTGAAGTTTTCTCTTCTTATAATTTAAGTTATCAGTCTGACATTTAAAAAAAGTAGTAATAGAAATAAAAATAGGATGAACCAACTGATACTTACTATGCGTTATCAAACCATAAAATAAAGAACTTTCTCTTGACATTCCCTATAAGACATTTTATTCTGTGGTGCGAAAAATGTATTTGTTTTGAGAACTTCATTCACGCGGTGAAGCACGTGACTTACAATCATCTGACAGTGCACGTGCTGGTGAACTTATCACCGGGAAATCTCACGTGATACTTTCGTGAAGGGGACACAGATAGGAGATTCAATGATGCCTGTTTTGACATTCCATATGGTTTATTTACTAGGGTTAGTATGTGTGTGGGGGAGGGGTTCTGTATCGCATGTGCATAAATTATAAAATTATTTTGATACATATTCTACATTATCTTGAAAAATTTTCCACTCTTTATCTTAACATCGCAAACCATTTTTGGTATTTCTATTTTTTTCTGCGTGAATGCATCTGTTCCGCATGCAACACTTGAAAGTGTTTAATGTCACTGTTTTCAAAAAGTGAAGGATACATTTCTGTACCTCAATAATAGACTAAGATAAGTCACATTACCACTACTTCGCAGGAGAGCCTGAAAATGTTTGTCAGGTGCATGCTAGGGTTTGGGACTCGCGCTCTCATAACACTGGAAAATAATTGTGAAGGGTTTTTTTTTTTTGTTTTTTGTTGATAGAATTACGTTGTTATATATATATATATATATATATATATATATATATATATATATATATATATATATATATATATATATATAGAAGGTTTATTGAATAATAGGGGATTCTACATACAAGGCAGTAATAACTTGAAAATCGCCATTTTGGACTTACGTTAATCTTTCCCTGAGGTACAGATTTAATGGCATGCAAGCATTAAATCTGTATCTGATTTTGTGTGCGTTGCTTGCAATAAAAAGCTCACAGATTTTTCCCGCTTACCATAATAGTTCTATATTTCAAGGTAAAGAATGTATATTTAAGCTTGCAATTCAGCTCGTTAATTTTGTGCGTCAAACATGTAAATTCTTCCAATGCATTTCATATGACCTAGCCGCACTCCTGTATATTCCTGTAGTCCTCTTGAAATGTCTATCTTGTATGAAATAAATAAATACCTTTGTGCTAGAAAGTAACCCTAAAACAACAACGAACTGTCTGCCCACGGTTGCTATGCAGTAGCGCAGCCAGAAATACCTTCTGGTGGGGGAGGGGCGGGGTGATCAAACATAACTTCCGGAGGGTGTTTTTTGATGAAAAATACCTGGTGGAGGGGATGTTTTGATAAAAAATACCTTCTGAAGGGGTATTTTTCATCAAAACATTAGGGGATTTTTTGATAAAAAATACCCTATGAAGGGTTTTTTTTTTTTTTTTTTTTGAAAAAAAAAAAAAAAAAAAAAAAACAGTCCTTTCATATGAGTTAAGGGAACGCGGACCTTCCAAATAGCTCAAATCTGTCAAAAATATGTTTTTTTTTATTACTTGGAAGTAATAATATATAAAGTGTGCTGAATCGTATGAAAAAAAAACCTCTTGTTGATCTGATGTTTTATCGCTAAGTTATATGCGTTTAAAAAAAAGTAAACAGAGCGTGTTTTCGATTAAAATGGCTGTAAAACTTGTAAACAAAGTCGAAAAACTAAGTAAAACGAAGTGTCAAACATGTAAACCAAGTTTCAACAAAATCTTACATTGGTATTAATGTCAAATATCTTTCATATTTGACATTAATACCAATGTGTTATATAGTCATCGTGAAAATATCTTTCGGGAGGTATTAAAATACGAAGATCATGAAATGTAGGTGAAATTAGAATTGAACGTCATTTATCTCGGACTGGAAAATTCGATGCTGACACAGATTGAAAAAAACTCCGTGCGTCTTAATTTTTGTTCGATATGCCTCAAATTTCAGAATATGCTACTTTGAAATTTTTTTTTTTTTATAAAACTGGGTATGCATTAAGGTTTAAGAGAATTTTATGTTGCTTAAAAATATTAAGTTTTGATTTTTATGTAATATTCTTAACAAAAACTATTGCTTTACGCGAAAAAAAAAAAAAAAAATACTGTGCAGTTAATAATGGACCAATCCGTAAATGGATACCCAAAGTTCTTGGCAATGTTCTGTTCTCTGATAAAATGCAAATTGTTTGAGAACAAAGCAAAAATTAAGTCGCGAGGGGCATTTTAAAATTTTTACTTTAAATTTCAAAATTTTTAATTTTAATTAAATTTTTATTTTGTTGCATTTTTTTTGCTTGATATTTTTCATGCTAATAAACTTACTAACGTTTACGCCCAGTTTCATATTTCAAAATTAATAAATAAAAGAAAAAGCTTTCAAGGTCCCCCATCGCCTTAACTACTGTATTAGAATTTTCTTTTTTGTTGAAACCAATGGCTCTGCTATTGAATTGTCAAATGGCCAGTTAAGAGTAGTCTGTCTGAGTAAGAGAGAATAGGAAAAATTCGATGCATGTGTTTGGTTCATTTCAATGTGACTCTGCTTAAATTTAGAGCAGGGGTCTCGAAACGGCCCACGGGTCACATCCGGCCCACGAGTAGATTTTTTCTGTGCGTCTTTTTCCGCCTGTGAACAGGAGGTTTGCCTTTCCATCTGATTGATAGTCAGACAGTAATCAAAAGACAAAAGCTGCCAGAAGTTGCAGTCACGTGTTTCGGGTTTTCAAGTTTTCATCCAAAGTCGCACATTGTTTACATTGAAAATTGGGTTCCTTGAAATGCCGAAACACGTGACAAACTTCTTACAATTATTATCCTTTGTTTCTAATGTTTATGGTTCTTCTTTCTTGTGTGTGTGTAAAGGAAATATTTTATAATGTTTTGAAAGCTATTTCATTTTTTTTTAAATCTAATCAAAATTTCTCATTAAAACAATGTGGAAAATTTAGTTTTAAAAGCTTAAACTCTTTTTAGTCAAAAAAAAAAAAAAAGATGATTGTGGAAACATTTAACATAAGAATTATGGAATAAGTATACAACACATTCAAGAAAAATAATAATATCTTTAAAAATAATTGTTTCTCGAATAAATCGAACTTAAACTTGATCAGGTATCAAAAGATCATCTCCGCGAATAAAGAAGCATTTAAAGAAGTCGCGAGCAGGAGGCGAAGTGAAAAGGAAACAAAAGAAATCGCACAAAAGCAGGAAGTCTCTCATTCTTTCACTCAAAAACAAGCTGGCTCACCTGTGCGGCCGTCCAATAATCCCGGGTTACGATTCTACGGGCAGGAGCTGCTAAATATGAGCGATAGAAGAACAAGCAAGATTTTTTTTAAAGGGAGGGGGGAAAAAAAACCCAAGACTTCGCCATTTTTGGGCACGTTTAGATCATTCGATAATTACTGTGATTTTATTGCTAATAAAATAGCGTCGTTTATCTGTCGCTTCTCGTAAACAGAGCTTAATTTGCATGGTAACTCACAAGAGCCTCTGCTCTTCTTTTTAAATTTAGGTCAATGTTTACATATTTGACGGCAAGGACGCCCATATAGGGGGGCAAGAGGGGGTTCAAGCCCTCCCTTTGAAATTAGAACTTCCTTACTTTTAGTACTCATTTTCTTTGCGAAAATGTAAAAGCATTTCTTCTCCAGCCATTAATGAATAAGTTATTAAAAATGTCAAATTTTAATAACTCTAATCTGTATTGAAATCGGATTCTATGGGGAAAACATCCTGCTAAAAAATGGGGAAAATATCTGAGCCCCCCCCCCTTCCCCCATGTCTTCTTATGTAACTATTGAATTTTGCATCACTAAGATGAGTTGTGATTTGTTTCTTTTGCAGTTCATCTTGATCAGACAAACTCGAACTTTAACCAAAGCTTATTTTGCATCTTAGCTCACGGGAGCTGAGCTCTTTCCATTCTTTTCAATTTCCTCAGAGTTAGGGCTCCCATACTTTTCCCCACTTCAGAAATTAGGCTTTGACTTAAGGTTATTGTTTTCACACCATAGGCGTACATAGGTTAAACCTTAAAACTTCACTAGCAAATTGTGAGCAATTTTTATTGTAAAATTATTCCCTCGGTGCGCCAAGTCATTTCCATAAAATTTTGGAATTAATTTTTAAGTGTGACTAAACGTCTTTTTTTTCAATTGAAAAATTTATTTTACTGATGTGCTAGTAAACGCGATAGATGTTAAAATTTAAAAAAAAAAAAAACTAGATGAAAATATTTTTTACCATTATTTATAAGTAACTTTAAGAAAATCTACAGTTTTCTAAAAGGATCTATCAGAAGAAAATTGTAGTTTTGTATTCCTTTAGCATTGCGAATAATTCTATATTGAAAAATCAAAAGTAATTAGGAACTGATCATTCCCAAAATCGTATTAAATATGTTCTGAACTTCTCGATCGATCACGTCGGACGAGAATCACGTATTCTGTGACCGAAGATGGCGAGCTAATCTTCTTTGAATTTCCCCTCACTTAATTCCTTAAATAAGCGTTTCGTTGTCCAATAGATGGCGACACTTTCTTAAAATATTTCTCCTCCACTAGTAGACAAAAGAGTGTGAATCCCTGGCTCTGGCGACCCCGCGGTTTGAACCGAGACGGTTTGAGAGTTCCGGTTTGATTTCATTCAAGGTCGCTCTTCTCTGGAAAACGGCAGCAGCGCGATTGTGCGTGCTTATGTGTGTGTGTGTGTGCGTGTGATTAAGCTTGTCTTTTAGCTTCAAATAAAGCTGCTAAACGCTTCTGTTATCGCGTTGTGATTACTCGGTGCTACACGGTTACGGGTTTTTGCAACTGAGCTTGCAAAATAAATTGTGATATTTGTTTTAGAACTTTTTTTCTGAACTTGGGAACAAATTTTCACCGAGCATTGTGTGCACGTTTGTGATTTTTCTTTTCTATTTTGTGTCCTTTATTGGATCACACATGTGGTTATCGTTTCATCATGATTTAGTTGACGTTTCTCTAAAGGACTAAATCCATGTGCCTCAACAGAGAAAGGTAACATATTTCAAATGTTTTCTTTATTATTCAAATTTCTCGACATTAAGTCTGAAAAGTAAACACAAGTCCTTCATTGGGGAAGGGGCGGGGGGGGGGGGGTGCAGTTGCCTCCTGTAGTTTAGAAGCGTGGTGAAGCTATGCTTTTTTTCACGTGTTTATGCTGTTGTTTTTTCGGAACATGTGTTGGATGTACCCTCCCCCCCCCCCCTTCCGGAAAATTGAAAAAAAAACGGGCCTGAGTTAATATATCTCTGCATTAAATTTTATAAATACAAATTATAATTTTTATTAAATTATGGAACATTAATTGAGATGGCAGAGCTAAGTTTCAATCAACAATAGGAGAAAAAAGTGATTAAATGACAAAATGTATGTTTTTTTTTTAAATTTTTTAAAAAAGAAATAATTACCAAATTAAATTTTAAAGAAAGTTCAATCTAGAAAAGTTGCTCAAATAACGTTGATAGATTCATGTTTAAATTTTGTGTATAAATGCTGCATTTTTTTTTTTTTTAAATTTATTTCCAAAAAAAGAAAAAAAGCTTGTTGCCAAATTAAGCTTTTTTTAAAAAAAGAAACTTAATTAAATAAAATGACGTGACAAAGCCAACTTTAGAATATTTTTAATGCACAACATAACCTCGCATACGTGCATTAAGCATATTCTAAAATAATATTTAATGGAGTTGGAAATATTTGAAATCTACACCCTTGTCTATCGCAATCATATCTATCATATCTATTTTGTCGATTACGCTTGCGAACCCGTAAATCTAATATTTTTACCAAATTCATACCACAATTTTTGTGTTGGCAAGGTATTTTTTTTTATGGAAAGTGATCTTGATTATTCAAAATTATAATATTAATAATTTTTTTTTTTACTTTGAATTTCCGACTACAGCATTTGATTGTAATTTAAAACTTCATCTGAAACGAAAATTTGAATCCACCCACTACCACAGGTGCAGAAAATTTCTAACGTAATCTACACTTGTAATTTAGGCATTTTCTCCCATTAAGTAGCCATAATTGGTAGAAGGTCATCAAAACTGGTTTCCCCTTTAATCTTATCTATAATGCGCTCTGGAAAAAACTGAAGTGAATTGAATGGTTTGGAATAAAGCACGTCACAAAAAGGGAAAATTTTGTGCCTGATAAGATACGCAATGTGTATATTTGTTAATGTTTTTCTCTTGTATTTGCTTTTTTCTCTCACTCTTTTTTTTTTTTTTAAACATTTTGAATAACTATCTAAAATTAAGAGATGTATCGTTTTTCTGCGAAGTGTGGTTGGAAAACTTCATATTTCCGTAATAATCACGATTCTGGCTCACCTTGATAAAACCACTATTTTCTTTCTTTACTTTGTTTGTTGTCTTTTTTTTTTAATGAGTCCTATTGGAAATAATTAATCAGAGGTGCCTGATGGGAGGTCACGAGAGGTCAGTGTGACCTCCCATTTTTTTTTCCTTATTTGGCAAATTTTGTCTTAACAGTCCAGCAGATTTAGAAAGAGATTGTGTTGCTTTTTTTTTCTCTCTTTTGTTGTTGCCTGATGTCTCTTTTCTTTAAATGTAGGTATCTGTTCATATTTTATCATTCTGGAAATTTGGAATTTCATTTGGTTAATTCAGACTTTTTTCCCTCCCAACTCGGGGTGCACCTGTATTTAATCTTTCTTTACAATAATACTTGTTTGCAATAACTTTGTTTACAATAACAAAACACTAACGTAACACACATAACTAATTCTAGGTATTGGAAGTTATGTTTTCATGTGTTAAACAATGAATTATTATTGCGTCGACTTTTGCCTATTTTTTAATCTCCCTTTTGATGAATTATCAAAAGGAAAAATCTGTTAGATTCATCTAGTTTCTAAAGGTAAAAAATTCAATTTGCCAGTGCTTAAAATTTAAACGGCATTACTTTTTGTTTTCATTATTTAATTAGCAAGAATTAGGTAAAAATCATACATGAATTGTAATCCATATCAGGTTATTTAAAACGATAAAGCATCTATGCGTTTCGAATTATGCAAAAACATGTTGGATGTTGCATTGATTAACTTCAGTCGCGAATCCAAGATTTTGATTAGCGGAAGGCTGCGGAGACCGGAGAGGACACAGTGGTTGTTCGAGATGTAGAGAATTAATCCCCTCCCCCAAAGGTTTTGGTTTTAATGTATATTGCTCATTTTATGTGATAGTTTCATAAATATTTGCCAGAACTGTTTATGTCCTCCCTCCCTCGACAGTATATTCTGGCCGCGCTAGTGTGATGACATGAATATTTTGTTTGTATTGTGCAAACATATACATGTCACGAAACACACACATTCACATACTGACAAAAAAAAAAGAAAAAAAAAACTGAATAAATGAAGTTAATTAACATGCGATACAACGTGTTGCTTGTTTTTCTTTTGCTTTCTTAAATGAAAATTTTTTCAACAGATTGCAGTCAATAATACTGATATTATTTGGGAAATGCAGCAGCCCCAAAACAAAACACTTCTTGCTTCGGATTAATTTATATTAAATTAGCCTTAAAAATACGATATATTTTAATGTCCCGAATTTATTCAATACGAGCCCCCCCCCCCCCATACATCCATTGCAATTTATTGCGTATATCGACTGCAAATAGTAAGCATACACATGATTAAAAAAAAAAAAAACTGGAAAAATTGACAGCTTACCATGTGTAACAGCTTACCATGTGTAGTGTAGAACATTCGTGTAAGACAGAGGTTCCCTCCAAAATTTATCTTTAAGTCCTCCAATTGTGTCAAAATGATAGAATGTACCGAAATATAGCTTGTTTTTTTTTTCCTTTAGAGAAGTAAGAAATGGACATGAAAATTTTTAAAGAGCAGCAAAACGAACTCTACGAGGCCTCTTTCATTTTTTTCCACTTAGCAATATAGCACCCGCCACATGGCTATCAAATGAAAAAAAAAAAGGCTTGTAGAATAAAATCCTCTGTCAATCGCACCTCAAAAAATTAATTGACCTTAACGCAAGTAATTCATATAAACATCTCTTCCACCTAAATAAGGATGCATATTTCTATGAAATAGTTCATTAAAAAGTATGTAAATTTAAAAAAAAATGTATTACTAACAAGAATAATGTATTTAGAATAACTTCGTTTTCTTTCACTTAAAAGTGAAAATAGTGCTTAAAAAAAAAAAAAAAGGCTACTACTGAAGTTTTTCTGCCAACCACTAACGGCAAAGAATTTCTCTTGCCTTTTACAGGATTGCCAACCTTGGAGAAACAATTTGAGGAGCATCTGTGCTGATTTTGAGGAGCGGTTTAAAATTTTGCGGAGCAGTTCGGAATTTGTATAAAAATCATTAAAAATAACTAAAACCACTTATCTAAAATTGTTTTAAAGCTTTAATAATCATTTTAAGCACTAGTATAAAAATAATTTTTAAATTAATAAACCAGTTAAAACACTATTTCAAGCTCTGAGATATGCATTTTTAATTTCCCATATTTACATGTTTGCTGCGATCAAAAAGAAAAATTTGAGCTTGAAAGCGTTCAGCCGGGAAAAGCAGAGCAAAAGAACTTGTTTGCTGAGCCGCGGAGTTTCGCCATTTATGCGGAGCAGTTGTCAACCCTGCTTTTAATCAAATGCTGAAACATTCGTAAATTGTGGTGGTATTCGGCAAGTTGATTCTTGACAGTGCCATTGAGCGAATACTCACGGATCTTGAACGATCCGCTAATCATCTGTTGTAACCAGTGGTATCAAATTAAAGAAATCGATAAAAAAGGAGAAAAATAAAGTTACTAACAACCAGGGCCGCAGAGAGCCAAGGCGGGCCCCTTGTCAGTCATGTCACCGGACCCCCTCCTCACCCCCAAAATAAAAGAAAAGAAGAAAAAAAGAGAAGAAATTAAGAGAGAAAGAAAAAGAAAGGAAAACAAATCAAAATCTGTTTACGAGCAAAAAATTAATTCTATTTTAAGTGCCACAAAAGTAAATACCAAAAGAATAAGTTTCATTTTATCTTTACATTTTCGCTTATTCGGAGTCCCCCCCGCCACTTTCCCCTTTTTTTCTTTTTCCCTTTCTTTTTTTCTTGGTTTCTTTCCTTTTCTTTCTTTCATTGTCTTTCTTCCTTTTTTTTTACTTCTGCATTGCCGGGCCCGCCTAAGACCTGGGCCCCTAGTTTCCGACTAGGCCGACATGGCCTCTCGGGCCTACTAACAACTGTTGCTAATTCTTGCAAAATTTCAAGTTTTCATAGCATGTTCTGCTTAAAATATATTTTGTCCTGAACAAAACACGTTCTTCCTGGTTTTATTTTTTAAATCATGCAAAACTCTTTTCCCCCCCCTTCATGATACAAAAAAAAAAAAAAAAAAAGTCTTCACTGGTATTCGCGCCGTATCGATTTTTGCCAGTGCAAAAATTGCGAAAGCTTTTTATCGATTAAACGGATACTAGTGTCTTTCCGCTCAGCCTTGTGGTTTTTTGTTAGACTCACAGAAAAGATTTTTTGCCTTTTCTATTTTGATCTTATCCGTGACCTTTTATCTTGGTACATGTAACGAATTGATATCTAACAGACAGTGAATCGAATTAGTTTTACTCTGTGAATGTCAATATAAATATTCATTGAAAAAGCGTGTGTTAATTTTATAACTAGTAGAAAAGAACTTGTAGTGTAAATTTTATATTTTACTACTAAGCAGGCGTAGAAAAGTGGTCTCCTTTGCCACAAAAATATGTTTTATGTAATAAAAGAGTTTTTTTAATTTAAGACCAATTCTTTGAAGTGAAACGCGTTTTCAAATTAAAGTCAGATTTCACTAACTTTTTGTTAATTTTATGATAGTAATTTTGTTTTTTTTGTATGATATTGTTAAGTTATTTTGCGCAAAATGTTCATCAAAAGTTAGTCTTATTAAAACAACTCTGAATCTGGAGGTGGGGCAAGTTGTTACCCTTGGCACGGGCGACACCTGGGGGGGGGGGGGAGACAAATTCATCCTATTTCTGTTTTTTGTTTCATATAAACTCAAATAAAAGCTTTAAAAGTATGAGTAAGGGCGACAGTTTTAAGTTTTCCCCCGGCTTGGAAAAATCGAAGATCTGGCACTGTACTAAAAGGTTATTGTGCTGTATTAACCTTTTTTTCTCTAGAAAAACAAAAACAAAAAAAAAGTTTTTGCTTTCTGGAAGTAAATTTTATTTTCAAATATCATTTCTAGTTAAATGTATTTCTTAACCTTCAAAGCTATTGACAAATATATTATTTATATCATTGCCTAAAGGAGTGGGGAGTAGTAATTGTTTTTTCTTTTTTTTGCACTAAAAATTAACGATCTGAAAACATTTCATTTGACATGTTTTGCTTGACATTTTAATCTGTTTTAAGTCGCCATTTGGTACAAATTGATTGCAGTTCCAATTAGTATTATATTAGTGTTCAGTTTTTTTTTTTTTTCCAGTTTTGAAGTATGACATTTATTTAGCTTTTTAAAATAAAAATATTGCAATAAAATGTATTTTGATTTTAACAAAGAAGTAAAAAAAAAAGTTAACGCTTCAAAACCTGGCTGCAATTTTTGCCTTGTCAGAAGCAAAGTCAATTAATTCCCTCCGCCCTGTAAATCTTTCTTTTCTACTTGAAGAGTGCCATTGCGGTGAAGCAAAATTTTTCCTAACAGTCTTCTGATCAGCGTACGCACTGAGCATTAACTACAATGTGCTTGGAATAAAATTAACAGATGTAAAAGATTAAAAAAGAGTTAATAAGATTTTTAACCACAAGAAAATATTTTATGGATAGAACTTAAAACTGGCAACGTAAATAGCATCGGTCACGTTTTGTGAAACTTAGTTCAATAAAGTTTGTGCAAATGGACATGTGTATATGGTTCATAAGATATGCAAAGCTCCAATGATTGTCTTAAGTTTGATTGATTTTATTCAAAGTAAAAATATTTGGATAATTGATAACGCTACCCACGTTTAATCTTCAATTAAAAGAAAAATCTTGTATACAATTAGAAGCAACACAGTACGAATGCAGATGTGCTTTATTTGTGATTTTTTTTTTTTTTTTTTTTGAAGACAGGAAGAAGTAAAAAGTTATATGCCTTTTAGCTATTAATCCATTTATAATTCAATTTCTTTTTTCGAATTAAGATTCTGATGTCTCAGTAACATGAGAAAGTATTTTCTGAAAAATACAATCTGTATTCGACTACGTGTTTATAAAATGGTTTTGGGACTCAGGGGACACATGCGCCCCGTGTTCTAAAAGGTGAATCGATTATTTCTGAAAGGGCATAAGTCCTACGGAAATCTATTATTTTCGAAAATCCGCACAGTTTGAAAATCCGAACTGCCTATGTTCTACATAAATGTGCGCGCGTAACACAATGACACATTTAACGGGAAACTGAACTTTTAAATTCTGTAGTAATACTTGATTTGTCTCTTTATTTCCAACTTTCGAATCCGAGTCTCTTTTCTAAGGACATCGCAGCGATTATGCTTCTTCCAGAAACCGAACTTTAGATCAGAATACACTTGCTTCGCAATAACCCAATTCATTCAAGCGCTCGGTCTGGTTTTGGGGCGAAAAAAAACCTTTTTTCCTCCCGCTGTGCATAGTCAACGCGTGTAGAAAATGCGACGAAACTGAGGAAAAATAGAAAAAAATGTCATCGGGCGATGGTGTTCAGTGGTGTGATGATGCCATAGTTTGACCTTGACTCCCTGGTTGCCTTGAGGACTAGGTAGGGGTGAGGAGAAAAAAAAAAAAAAGCTTCACTCGTATTTCCCGGGCTCCTGTTTCGATTTCGTCACTCGTTGTGGAATGACCTCGACACATAATCGTTTCGATGAAGCTGACCAAAAGTCTTTTCGTCATCCGCTGTGATCAGCGCCGTTTTGAAGTCTTTTTCGAATTCGATATTCTTATTTTCTGGAAAGTTACAAGTTTTTCATCCACTATGGAAGACTTTGGTAAGAAATCTTTGAAATTTCGAAGTGCCATTTTACATACATATTTTCGTATTTCTTTATTGTTTGAAACTACTGGTTTTTCATTTACCCTGGAAGACGGTGAAAAATCTTTGAAATTTTGAACAGATGAGACAAGAGTAAAGAGACATTTTTGAAACTCGAACGTATTGCATGTCCGATTATTACATTGGACATTACATGGTTTTCATTTACCATGGAAGACGTTTGTGAAAAACATTGAAACTGAGAAAACGATTGAGAACACAGTGACTTTTTTTTGAACTCGGACATACAACATATTTGTTCATTCTCCAAGTGTTTGATGCAATTATACTTGTAGAGTTGACAAACATTAAAAAACTGGAGTACAGTTGGAATTAAAGTAAAATCTAATATTGTTTGTAATCATTCGAAATTTTTCATCAAGCCGATTAAAGGAACTAAAATCCTTGAAGTGGATGAACTTGTAAACAAACGATAAGGACTTCAAGTAATCAATGAAATTTAAGAAACTGTTAAGTAATGGGAGGATTGTATACATGCCTGAAAGCTTTAAAACTTGCATTTTGCTTGTATGAGCATGCTTGTGAAATTTTCCTCGAGCGTCTTAGCCAAGGTGCTTGTACGGCCGACGAGATGCTATGCCAGCCCAGTAAGAAACTTGAAACCAGGGGAATGCACAGAAATTTCGTTGCCCGTCGCAAATGACTTTTCCGGGACCCCTCCACATTGTTTATCCCTATATTTCACCCCCAGTTTTAAAAATATTGGGCACCCTTCAAGCGCTGGCCCGGGCCAACAGGGGGCGGGGGGACCCGCATCAGAGTATTTTAAGTATTACAAAATTTATATGAAAAGAGGACCGGTGACCCAACTGACAAGAGGCAGGCCTTGGCTCTCCAGGGTTCCTGTCTGTACACAATTCAGTCTTGTGTAAGCATGCATACACTCGCTCATGCATGCTTGTGCAGCATGTTTGAGCGTACGTAGGCTCTCAAATGGTGCTGTATTGATGTTGACAGAAAAATTTCATTCTCTCCATCTTTTTGCTCTTCTTCCTTAATATTTTTTTCTGGGGGAACAAACGGGCCCGTCTGGCCTACGGGCCCTTGTAGCAAAGGCTATATAAGGGACCCTGGTCTGCAGTATCTGTATAGTATGTATAACGTGTCTGTAGTTCACTCATGCATTAGGTTCGATCACTTGAATTTGTTGAACGTGGTTAGCCATTGAGCCTAATGTTCTCGTGCTTTTGGATATTGATACTATGTTGCTTTCACCTTTTAGTGGGTCAGTTGAAATTTTCTTTGTAAACGAACTTGTTCGTCATACATTGCAGGATCCTGTGCAATGGGTAGTTTTATAGGGTTCAAACCCTCTCCGAAAATTTTCGGAACTAATCTAAATAATGCTTTTTGTTCATCTTAAAATTCTCAACAAATGTGTTTGGTAAAACCCTCTCTGAAACAAAAGTCTGCTTACGCCTCTGTTTGAAAGTCTTCAGGCTTCGTTAAATGTACGAGGAAAATAACAAAAATTATGCATATTAAAAAAAAAAAAGTTGCTTACACACAAAAAAGTTGCGTATTTTTTTAGAATTATCTTGTGATCTTGAGAATGAAATTTCGGTTGAAGAATAATTGGAATGCAATCTTTAACGATTCAAGTTATTTATTTAATTAAATAGAAAATCGCCCGTCAAGGTATGACGGGTGAAAATTGCTTCTACATTCGAACGAAGCAATTGCCTGTTTGCGATACGTTGAAACATTAACGCAAACGCCAGTGGATGAACCCTAAACTCCAGTAGATAACCTTCACTGTTGACCACTTTTCCGTTTCTTCGTTCTCCTAAAGTGAGTTTTACTAACAAAACAGATAAGTTACCAGATCCAGTTCTGCCTTGTCAAAATAAAGCATTTCCCTGCATATCACATATTACCAAAAAATATTATCAAATTATCATGCCGTGGCGCGAGTTTCATTGTTCGTGACGTCAGGAGCTCGATCATTCGCTTTGATGTGTATGAGGATTATTATTATCTTTTTTTTTGCAATTAAATATACATGGGAAAGGTAAATTTCACCTACAAACATTCTTTTGCATTCCTAAACACTGGGAAGAAGGAAGAAGTTCATTCATGAACACCCAGCTACTGCCTTCTCGGAGGTCCACTCAATTCCTGGAACGGTCTTTTGTTCATTTACACCCCCTTCTATCAACGACACAAAAGAATGCTGCCTCTGGTGTTGTTGACTTGTTGAAAAGCGTCACGTGGTCCCTTATCTGTAACAGGTGTCCCACCATTTCCGAAGAACGGGGAACATAGCTTTCTAATTGGAACCCGGGCAGAGGAAACAGACTTCTTAATACTTGTCTAACCAGATTTTTATCTACCACAAGCAACTCGTTTCAAGCGTTTAACGATGTGATTCTGCCCAATTGAGGTGAATATCTTTTTTCCATTACTAAAACTCTGCTCGAAATGTAAGCAACGTGACCGATTTGCTCTGGTAGGCAATAAATAAGTTGGTGAGAAGCTACATTGGGAATTATTCCAATGAATTGGGGTATTTTTTCTCTTCATTTTCTGGTACATCGTTTGGAATCGTGTTATCTTTTTATTACCTGTGAGTAAGGAAAATATAAATCTGCAAAAAATAATTTAAATTTTATTTGATAGTTTTTTTAATTCGTCTCTCCCTATACCAGGGCCCTCCCAAGAGATGTCATGCCCGGGTCGAATATTTTCTAGCCCCCCCCCCCCTCCCTCACCTCATAATGGAAAGGTGTCCCCTACTTTTCGTCGACACGAAATTTCCTTCTCCCCTGTTTTTGTTTCAACCTACCTTACCTTGTGATATAATTAGGGGGGGGGGGGATTTTAAATGTCGTCGAAAAGTAGAGTAAACCAATGGAAAAGTATCGAACATTTTTATTTCATAATTGAACATGTAACCTGAAACCTAAGTGTATCACAGAAAATAAGAATTAAATCTAATGTGTTAGCTTTTAAAAATTATTTTTAAGAAAGAATAATGCTATAAAGAATTGTAATCATTTTTCAGAATAAAAATACTTGGCCGTACTGGATAGCGAACTGTATGACATGTTTATTAATTCATTACTTGTTTTCGCAATTATTTTGGGGGAGCGTTTTTTAATGTAGCTTGTATTAAGTTAATTGATATTGATATTTGGGAAACCATTATTTATTGGTATTTGTGGATTTTTATTATAATGTCTGTGCTTGCATCAGGTTAGTAAATTGAGTTTCGTCAGATAATTGTATAAAACAATAATTCAAAAAAAAAAAAAAAAATTGAATTTCGACCTCTTGAATTCAAATTATGTTTTTGCAATCACGATTATGTGTGTGTATGTAGGCGTGTCTGTTTGTGTATGTGTGCAGGTATGAGTTTGTGGGTAGTTGTGTGTATGAGTGTTTGTGTCTTTGTGCAGGCATGAGTGTGTGGGTAGTTGTGTGTAGGTGTCTGTATGTATGTGTGTGTATGTGTTTGAGCGTGTATGTGTGTAGGCGTATGTATGTGTGTGTATGTGTTTGTGTGTGTGTGTGTACGTGCGTGTATGTATACGTGTAAGTGTAGAATATGGACGCAACCTGGAGACGGTTTTCGCTAGAGGAGCAGCGTCGTGAGGAGCCGGTCGACGGTGATGCTGCAGAGGGTGCTGGCTGGAAAATAAAATGATAGCCCGCCAAAAACAGTCAAATGAAAGCAATAAGCAATCTTGATTGCTCAAAACAAGAGAAGGAAAAAAAAATCCAAATAATAACAAGAATTACAGATGTAAGTTTCGAGGTTACCACCAACATTTTTTTTCGGTAAAAAATAAATAAGCACGTGAATGTAAAGACATCCGACAGGAGTCTATTTTTTACCAATACATTTTTGTCTAAATTTCTGTGTTTCATTTTATTGATGCAAAAAAAAAAAAAAAAAAAACTGCTTAAACAAAATAAAAGTCAAGTGTATTTTTTGAAGTTATTTCTCGACGATTCACTTAGATTAATTTTAATTTCTCATACCCAGCATAATTTTTTTTTTTCTCATCTTTTCGATGAAACTCGAAGCTGACTTGTAGCAGCTGCCGTAAGTGGTCACTTTGAATTGTGTTGATTAAAGATCTGCCACATTTTAGAGTCCCTAATGATTGAGAATTGGCAGCTGCTGCGTTTGTAACAACTACTTAAAATTTCACTGCTCAAGGTCAAAAAGAACGATCTGTTCTAATTTTTCTCATTTTGCGAACAATGATAGGGAATTGGGTTAGTAAATTCTAGATTTTAAGTAAGCTTTCGTTTTAATTGTTCAATTGCGTTGTAGACACAATAACTATTATAAATGCGAATGACCAAACACAATCTACGCTGAAACAAAAATGTTAAATTAGTTATTAATCGATTTTAATAAGATTTTACCTATTCAGACCAAAAAAAAAAAATGCATATCTTTTTGAATCCAATTAATTTTCAAAAATTTTAAGAAAGATTTCGCAACTTTATTCGTGTTGTGACAACCAATAAATGAATAATGAAATGAAAACGAGGAAGCAATATTCCCAACAAAAACAAAATTACACATGAAAAAAAACTTGACGACCATCCCAATGTCTGCATTATTGCAAAAGCAAAGCAAAGAGCGAAAATTGAAAGTTATTTTAAAAGCCTTGCTTGAATTAATTACAAATATTTTATTTGTTAACAAACATAAGATGGCAACAGTTAAAAATTTTAAATCATTGAGATAATATTCCGATCATTTCCATACAATTAAAATCACGAGAAATACGCAGACGACAATCTATTACGATTTATCTTTCTTATTGTTGCATTAATAAAGCTATTTTTATTCGCAAAAAAAAAAAAAAAAAAAAAAAAAAAAAAAAAAAAAAAAATCAACACCTCTTGGAGCGATTGGCGTCAAAATTGAACCAAAGCCTGTTTACGTATGGATTCACATATATTCCAAACATAGACTAATAATAAGAGTAGACCGAGCTTTCTCATTCTTGCTGATAAAGAAAATTGGTTCATAGATGTATCATGTGACTAGTGGAAGGGCTTGGCGAAGACTTTGGCAGCATGGTTGCTAGATGGCAACATTATCTATAGTTTGGCACTCGACATGTATTTTAAGACAATGTGTTTTCATTAAAAAAAACTTCCAGGTGCAGAGATTGAATTGTTTTTCTTTTAGTTATACATTATTTTGACATTAGTAATAGTTTTTGATCAGTTTTCGGTAACTTTTATTTCATTTGGAGCTGTCAGCGTTGGCGTGAACGAAATGGCGTAAACGTTTTGCGTTAACGCAAAAATGTACTAATCGGTATCTTAAATTGAAACTGTAGGTAAAAATCTTACCGTTTGCTGATTCTTCTTGGTCGCTTGCATCTTTTATTGCTTAGAGAGTTATTGAAATTGACTAAAGAAAATGCACAATGCTATCTAAACGAAAAACTCACTATATTAACAAAATATTTACAACTTAGAATAACAAATTTACAAATCGGACTCCATAAAAGATCATTCTTCCGTGTTCCATCAATTCTATTTATTTTATTTCGCGCTGGCGTTGATCGTCTGCTACGATTAACGCCCGCTGTTGCTAGGATATCCACCAGTCACATGGTTTGGTTTATGAGCAGCAAAAGGGTTGCCATAGCTCGGTCTACTCTTATTATTAGTCTATGATTCCAAATTTCAACCAGAACGTAGCATTACTTCTTGAGATAGGGTACTCACAATGGAAAAAAAGAACGGGCGATTGCGCTACCCCCCTTTTTAGCTGTTGACACCAAAATAAAATCAGCTCTTATACCCACTAAGGGCTACTTGCCGATAAATTTTTCTTTCATTCCGTTCATTATTTCTTGAGATACAGCAGTCACAATTGACGACCAAAAAACGTTCTATAGCTCAACCCCCGTTTGAGTTATTGACACCAAAATTGAATCAGCACCTGTTCCTGTTAATGGCAACATATAAACCAAATTTTGTTTGATTCCGCCAGTTACTTCCTGAGGAATAGCAAGCACGCGTAACTCAAAAAACGTCCCATTGCTCCACCCCCCTTGGAGGAATTCGCGCCAAAAACCAATGGGCACAAGTTCACATACGGGCACATATGTGTACCAAATTTCGTTCGATTTCATGCGGTAGTTTTTGTTGTAGAGCGGCCACAAAAAACTGGTCACACACAGACGTGACACACACACATACATACATACACACACACACACACAGACAGACAGACATTTTCAAAAATAGTCGAAATGGACTCAGCACACCTCAAAACGTTCGAATCCGTCAAAATTCGAAATTCGAAAATTTGCACGAATCCAATACTTTCTTCTATATATTAGATATAGAAGAAAGTAAAAAGAGGGAACAGAATGAATACATAAAAATAAAAGCGAATGTATATGCATAAATAAATGTTTTGTAAGTTATGAATTTTTATTTTGAGAACTGAGAGTGACTTTAATACTTGACTTCCTTTCTAAAATTCCTAAATCACTATTCCATAAAAGCAGAAAACATTCATTAATTATAATTAACTGATTCATTAATCCGATGAAAGAAAATTCATTTTCCTAAAACCACGATTTTGTTCCCGAAAATTCTCTTTCAGACTGTTTTCCGGAATGAAAAAAAAGCGATAAATTTATATATTTGACTTTAAAGAAATAGTTAAATTTTTACATAATAATTAGAATTTTCACTAACTAAAAATTGCTGCCGTAGTGAAAAAGATTTCTAGCAGTAAAATGAAGGGATAATCTAATTAATAGATTTGAAATTAATTAATCAAAAAAATCAAATGTCAACATTACCGCGCCGAAAATATGATACTGAAACGTTAAAATCTACCAGAGAATAAGCAATGATAAAGAGGGGGAAAAAAGAGGCATGTGACAAAAAATAAATGTTAGTTAAAGAGCCAATCTGCTTGTTGAAAAGTAGAGGCTCACTTAAAAGAATCATCAATGAATAGCCTTTTACAAAGTTTATCCCAACAACCGCCCGGCAGAAACGAAAACAACCGCTACTCCGCGGCGAAAACTAGTTCATCACTTGGAATAATCCGAGTCATAAAAGCCGATGCGTATTTGTAAAGTAACCCCCGCCAAGTGTTTGCTCAGCTCAGCTGACAGTAAATAGCGATCAGGAGCCAAGCTTGGCGGACTGCTAACTTGTCTGAGCGGCTGCTAGATCTGTTAACATAGTCGTCAGTCAGTCTCTAATAGCTCATGGCGATCGGCTGCATCCAAAGCGGCAGAGATGATATGGAAAGTTCCTTGTGCCTTTGCTTCTCGGATCCATGCACGTGCACCATGGAAAAATATGAGTAAGTTTTTGAAATTTTATTGCATTCTGATGTTCTTGGCGAATGGAAAAAAAATCTTAATCCATAAGTTCATCGAGCGATAACTTCAAATGCCTCTGATCTGGTACCCATGCTGCCATCTAGTGCTGATAGGTGAAACCATCGACATTATCGATTTTAGTTGTCACTTGCTTGTTTGTAAAGGTACTGAGAAAAGGTTTTTGTAGCCTCGATTGCTTCTTCTAAAGAGAGAAAAGAAAAACTATATTTATTTATTATTTTTTGCTAAACTTCTACTGTTGCGAATTTATGCGCGGCTAAATTTCTTTGCCTCCGTTGTGATGTGAAGGAGCTTGTTTTCACGAAAGGATTAAGGCTTGTTTAAGTCAAATTTAAATATTCCAAAATTACAGAATCTGTTTTAGAGTATATAATTATTAACGTGGCTCTTAGAATTAATTACTTCTTGGGGGGATGTCTCTAAATTTCGTTTGGTATTTTAAGGGTGTTTGTAAAAAACCAATTTGCTTTAATGTAATATTTTTGTCAACAAACTAGTTTTTCAGAACTGATGCGATGCTTTTCGATAATTCTTGAATTTTCTTCAGCTTTCTTAACTGTTAGTGTTTCTGTTGTTAGTCTGGAAATCATATCTCTTTACCATTCAGCACTTTTAAAGGCTTCTGTATTTAAAGCTTCGAATTCAAGCATTTTGCATTGCTCATTTAAGTTCTCCACTAAAGAAAAAGTAAAACTGTTTCTTTAACATAACATCAAAGTTTTGAACTATTGCTAGAAAATAAGTTTTAAATACCTAATATGTTAGATTTTTAAGTTGAAATTCGTATCAGTCTAGCAGCCATCTTTAAGATCCGTATTTATTTTCAATTTAGAAGTTCTCAATCTTTTGTATAACAGAAACTTGCTGGATCATAACATTATTTCTTCTGTTTGCTTATAACTGAAACCTAACAATATGTTTGCGTATAACTGAAACCGACTGTTTTCCAGCATTATATCTTCTGTTTGTGTGCAGTAGAGGATTGTGTGAAAGATAATTATGATAATCTTTTAACTCAAATCACATTTATGCAAATTTGACTCAAAATAAAGTCGCCAAAATGTGTAAATTTTTGTACTTTTCACATTTTTAATATTAATGCTATCTTCAATTTTTACTAAACACGTAACTAAAAATTCCCTTGTTTTCATCTCTAATTGTATGCCCATTTAGTGATGCATTAGTGTTGATAATCAACCCCATCATTTCAAAAATTTCATGGAGAGGCAAAGGCTATCCTACAAAAGAGCAGATTGTGCAAAAAAAACTTAGTTTTCTTACATTTTGAACACTAGGGAGGTTGGCAGTTGGTCTTCCAAATTTTAGTGTTGCATTATGTTTCATCATCATTATCTATACATCAGCATTATGTTTCTCATTTTAGGAATTCAGTACATTATTTTTAATGTTTTAAGTTATTTTCTTATTTCTCCTGGGTTGTATCATGATCACATCAATCAATAATTGCATTTTAAAGGATCATTTAAATGTTTTTACTAGTAATTACCAAAATGGTTGTGTTAATACTTATGTACTTTTTTAAAGAATTTATTTGTTGCTAATCACCATTGCTTTTCAATTCTGCCCCTTTCATTCATTTGGTTCATCACTTTTCATCTCTCTCCCATAGAATTAAAGGTAAAATACTTTACTTTAACTTGAAACATTTTAACAATTTAAAAACATTGTGCTTTAAAGAAAAGTATTTTACTTTGCCGTTTAGACAATTATTTTAAAGCAGGAAAGTTTTCTTTCCATTTGAATTCACTGCAGTCTAACTTAACTCTTAATATTTTTTCATTACCCCTTTTTTTTCAACATTTTTGAATCCACTCCCCATTTGTCACATGTCAAGCTCTTTTTCATAAACCTATTGTTAAAAGATGTGTGATATCGCATTTTTTTGTTACTTCTTCCCTTCCCTCGTCACAATTTACAAACCCCCCTTTTCCCTCAAAGTGTGACACAGTGGACAGTCCCTAAGTAATGTAACTTCCTACAGTTGTTTTTATTTAAAAATAATTCTAACATAGGCATAAACTAAATTAATCATATAGGTGTACACTGCATACTTTTATGTTAGAAGAAACATTCCTTTTAATGACTTTGCTCTTTATTGTTGTCCCAACAAGCACAATTTTACGTAAGAGTTAGGAGGGCTACTTGTACCCATGTGTCCTTCTTATTTTTAATTTAAATGAACTCTGTTATATTCATTACTCTTTATTGTTGTCCCAACAAGCACAATTTAACATAGGGCTCATATATCCATGTGTCCTCCCTTACTTTTAATCACCTCAGTTATATTGCATTACTCTTTATTGTTGTCCCAACAAGCACAATTTTTTGTAGGGCTCCTATGTGTGAGGGCTCCTATCCTCTATGTAGGGCTCCTATGTATACCCATGCATCTTCCATACTTTTAATGACCTCGATTATATTACTTTGCTCTTTGTTGTTGTTCCAATAAACACAATTTAACATATGGCTCCTATACCCATGTGTCCTACTTAATTTTAATAACTTCAGTTATATTGCATTGCTCTTTATTGTTGTTCCAACTTTAACATTGGGCTACAATATCCATGTGCCTTCCTAGGAGCGTTTTGAAAATTCGTGACATTGGTCTGATGTGTCTTTCTTGTTTATAAGAAAGCTGAAAATTCTGGGGAAACTTTGTGATATAGGTCAGCATTTCTTTAGGTCTCAAATTTAAACCCTTAAAAAAAAAAAGTTTTCAAATGTTGCCAGTTGGAAAATTAAAACTTCAGTGCCATTTCAGCATCTGTCAGTAAGATTCTTTTCTGAATTTTTTATTGGAAGAAAAAGTTCTATATGATAGCACCTTGGGGCCATGATAGCTCCCTGGGCATCCAAAGTGGATTGCCCTGTGCAGGGGGGTCTCGCTCCACAAACAACTATTGCACAGGACCGCTGCCATGTTTTGTGACCAATAATTTCCGAAATTTACATTAATATTGCATATGATCATCGGATATTCTTATCTTTCCAATTTTAAAGAAAAATAATGCTTCTGAGAGATGAGTAAATGCCTTTGTGCTGAAAATAAATATAAAATCAACTATGTTCAAAATTCACACATTTACAGAAACGACAACAACAAAAAAGTAGATACATAGCAGTTACAACAAACAACCATTTACAATGTAAGAAGATGTGAGCTTATGGGTGCAAAAACATTCATCAAAAACCAATATCTGTGCTTGATGAAATTAGTAATGTGCTGGTGCTGAACCTAAAAGCAGCTCAGGTCTTGACCCCACTCGCCCCTGATCCACCCTCTAAATTCACATGTCATTACCCCCCCCCCCCTTCTAGAGCTCTTAAGTATGAGCTCTATTTCTAATGTAAATAATACATAACTACACTGTTATGAATAATATGTATAGACTAGAAAGCTGCCTGTCATGGTATGACGGGTGAACATTTGCTTCTATGTATATTTGAAAGCAGCGATTGCCTGTTTGGCGATATTTTGATAGTTGGAATTATAACCCTAACTCCAGTGGATTAACCCTTAACTCCAGTAGATAGTGGTCATTCTTGACCATTTTTACATTTCTTTATTCCCCTGAAATGACAGTCTTATCAGTAAAACAGTTAAGTCACCAGATCTAGTTCAGCCTTGTCAAAATAAAGCATTTTCCTGCATGTTAAACACTACCGAATCATATTATCAAATTATCCTGATTATCCTGCCGTGGTGCGAGTTTCATTGTTAAAACACGCAGGTTACTTTATCATTGGCTATTATTTATATGAGGATAAATGCAGAAAGTCTGCTGAGATGCTCAAATATGGAAACTACAAATAGCGAGAACTTTATGATTTGACTGTTTTTGCCCTGACAACTCATACCTTCGTGTTTGTAATATTTTGATCTACATTTTTATCCTCCCCTTCAAGAAAAAAAAAATCATCGTTGTGTTAGTTAGTGCCCTGTTTGTTTGAATAACCAAAATATTTATAATGTAGCAGCATTGACTGTACGTGTGGGCGAATGGGAATTGTTACAAGTTGTGTAGGAGAAATGCTGTTCTACACTAAACCGTCAGTTATTTATCCTTATGAGTTTTATAGTTTTCAGAAACTACAATGTTGATCTTTGGTTAATGTTAATTTAATGTTACCATGAGAGCTGTTCACAAGGTTTTTTTTTTGGGGGGGGGGGACCTATAAATATTATTTTAAATCAATTAAATGTTGTTGAAGTGATGAATTGTTGGGTGCTACTTTAATAAAAATCTGAATCTTGTTAGTGGCTAGGTGGTAACCCTAAGTTTTCTCTATCATATGTCTGTTCTTAGTTCACAACCAATAATTGATGCAAAGGAATAGAAAGTTTCCATTTAATAAATTTCTTTTGTTGACACTTATATGCTAGATTTATTTGATATCCAGATTTTTCATTTAAAACTTACTCCAGGCATCATACTGAAGCCTGAAATTATATTTCTAGAACTGTACTTAACTGTACTCTTTAACGTAAGAAATGGCATGTGATATAGCAAGGATGACCCCTCCCCCCACACAAGCGCAATATAAATATATAAGGGGGATATGGGGGTCATATCCCCCTCCAACTCACAAGACAGCTAAATTATTTGTACGAGCATCCAAGGGCCTACAATTGAGGTTTTCGGCCTTGAATTTCGAAAAATTTCATATGACCCCCCCCCCATGAAAAATTTTTCGCTACGCCACTGACTAATGATGAGGAAATACGATGAGGATAGGTCAGCCTAAGTGAGATATTAGACTGTAACAGCAACATTAGTTGTCGACGGTTAAGAAACCAAAGCGTTTTTTCATACATGTTGTAATTTCATAATCAATGCGTTTTGCTTTATTTCTTCCGAATGCGGAATAAACGTGACGGAAAAATTGAACTCGTTATACCGAAGAGATAGTTCGTTTAATTCACGCTCTAATTAGTGAAACCGAAAGAAAGGAATGCGTCGGTCGCAGTGCTGTGATTCACAGGGCACAGGAAAATAGTCGATCGTTGACCCGTCTTCCTTAAGTTCTCTTTTTATGTCTGCGATCTGCTATTTGGGGTTGCGCGTCTCCAATTGTGCGTGGTAAACTTGGGATTTCTCCACTCCGTTCGACGGCGGACCGATGTTTTCCGAGAATTTGGTAATGGCAGACGGTGTGTTGGCAAATGTCGCCAAGAGATTGCGACGATTGGTGGTGCCAATTAACATTCAAAGACGTTGCGATGCAAAAAGGCTTGCGTTGCTTTTGAAACAATTTTGCAGTTTTTGGCTTGCGAAATAGATAGTAAATAAATGAACTAGAATAGCATTAGTGCTATTCTGCGGAAAAGCCGCCATTTTTACCGCACGTGACATCTCATATATTTCATGAAAAAGTGATGATTTTGAAAGGTGATGAACAATTTTTTTTATGCTTGAGAAATTACACATACATTTGTGATTTCTTAAGCGTTAAATTTTTGTTAATTTTCTTTTTAAATTATTTTTTTTTAACGAAATATATGAGCTTCAATGAGCGGGATAAAACGTTCGTTTTTCCGTGGAATGGCCCTTTAGGTGATCAGCTAAAATTCGACCCTTTTTAGCGCCGTTGCAATGTTACACCGTTGATTACACACAGTGGAATAATTTTAAACACTTTCGGGCTTCTTTTTAGATTTTCATAAATTTGGAAGAAAAAGATAAGTTAAATTTTAGTTTTTAAATTATTGCTGTCGTTAAACTCTGATGAATAGAAACAATTGGAATGTATAATTATTGCAATTGATACATAATTGGCAGCGCAATAGTGTTATCTGTCACTTTCAATTGCTTTGACATATAGAAGGATTGATCAAGTTATTGCAATTCGTGGTATTTGCGAAAGCGTATGCTTAGTTTAGAATGATGTTTTAAAAATGAAAGTATTTTGTTGGAATAAATTCAATATTTTACTGGAAAAAATAATTTTTTTAAATTTTTTATTGTGTATGTGTTTGGAAGGGGGGGGGGGTGTCTTCAATTTCCTGTAAGCTTTTTCAAGGTAGTTTTACTTGTTACACTGCGGGATTTTCCTTCTTGCTTTTTTTTCTTCATTTTTTCACTTGTAACAGAAATGTTATCCGCGATAACGACTTGTAAACGAATGGCACAATTAAATTTCGTTTCTGTTTTATAATTGTATGTCGATCAAAGTATTATAAATACATGTTTGGGGTTTTATTGACATTTGTTTTTCTTTACCATCAAAAGAAAACCGAAACATTTTTACCTAAAATAGCAGTATCATAGTAGAATAACTAATGTTTCATTAACTGATATTTCGCAATGATGAATAATCGATCTTAAAGCGCTTATAACTCCTGTCCTAATTATGATAAAAGATTTTACCAAATTTCATCGTGTGCAGAAAAATTAAGGATTAGATACATAATGCAATATGTATCTAATGCAATATCAAGTGCAAGAACTTTTTCACTCCTAGATTAATGAATTTATGGAACAATTTTGCTTTAAAACGGAATAAAACAACATATCCATTTAATTTTTTTTAATACCGGTGTCTAAACTTTTCCGGTTCTAATAGAAAACAAATTTTGAGCGAGGTCTGTCGTGATAATTTTTGGGTCACACATTTCGAGGTTGCCTTTTATTTGTAGATTTTAATAATGTGATTTAGGTATATTTTTTTCAGCATCATCGCTAAAATATAATTTAAATAATCAAACAAAAATGCGAGCTTTCACTAAAGATATACTTAAAATTTAAATAACCCGACTTTCATTTAAAGATATAGCGCCTAGACTCAAAATGTAAATAACTTGAGAAAAACAACCCGCACGTGTGTTCCGATTTGTTCTTGTGAATTAAAATTCTGTGGAAAAAAGAGAGCCCCCCCCCCCCTCTCCTACTAGCTTACTTTTCGAGAGAATTTAAAGTAATGATGAAAAATTTCCTCGCGAAGTTCAAATGATAGCTGTCTGCTTCTCATAGATAAATAAGGGTTTCGGTCATTTCTCGTTGAGTGGTGAGATTAAATTTCGATGCGATTCTCTGGCTCTAGCTAAATTGGAACACTTTGGAGCAACATGGTTTCCAATCTGCTTCGACTCCCCTGCTTTTAGTGAAATGATCGCTGTGACCGTTTCGAGAAATGACCCTAATTCGAAGTCTGTTTAGCAGAAAACCACCACAATATGCACAAAACGGGGGAGGAAAAAAAAAAATAAATGAACAATAAACAAAATAGAAATCATTGCCGAGAGAAAGAAAAAAAAAAAGTTAGCCTCGTCGAAAAACTGGTTTTTAAGTCGGGAATGTGCGATTGGGAAAAAGCGAAAGAAGCAAGCTGAAGTTGTGATGTAATGTTGGGGAGGTTTAAAACAAGCGCCCTGGCGGGATGCCAAATTCAGTGACCTGGTCTTCTTCTTCTCTCTGCCTTGGCGGAAAGGTGCGTGAAAACGATGCAGGGTGTGTGAATGTAGTAGGAAAGAACAGTTGGGGAGGGGCCATTTGACAGTTGAGCAATATTATCGATAGGTTGATGTGCGTCTGATAGCGCGTAACCATTGATGGCGTTAATTGAATTGCTGCGGAGATTTTAGTGAAATTGCGTGTAGATGCATGACGAATTAAAAGTTCTGGTTTTGGTTCTTACTCTTCAGCAGCATTTCCGATTGCGCTTAAAATAAAGCTTTTATTTTAGTTTGGAAAGATATATTTCTGAGATAGAATTATATAATATTTTTTGTTTTATTGTTCCATAATTATTCATCATTTTTACATGGAACAATTTAATAAAATTTAATCAAACTTTTTTTTACCGATCAGTTTCAGGGAAAATATTTTTTTAACCAGTACGTCATATCTTGGTGTTTTCAACTACTGTGCTTCAAACTAGTATATTTATGTGAAATACACCGCCAGCTCAGTCATTTCCAGCCGAGGACTGCAGTTTCGTGCTTATTAGCACTCATCAGCCCGGCATACTGAGCTGGCGGTGTATTTCACGTATTTCTGCCTTAGCCCTGGCTATAGGGCGGTAACTTAATGAATAGTATATTTATGTTTCGAAGTATCAGTTTTCGTAATAATGATATTGGGAAAAGGGTTAATTTATGAGATTCAAATCAGAATATAAGCACATTTTTTAGTATTATTGCTCAAACTATACTTATTATTTTTTTAAATTAAAGTCATTTGTAAAAATGTGCAAGTTTTAACCAGTATCCCATGTCTCAGTGTTTTCAGTTTCCGCCCTGCACAAGTATTTGTCATAAATATTAGTTTTTTATAATAATTATTATTAAATTTATTGCTCAAATTATATTTTTTCTGTCAAAGTATTTGGACAAATATACTAGCTTTAACATTCATCCATAATTTAGTTTTCCATTGGTGCTTCATCAGGGTTGGCAAGTTTTTGCGGGGGGCGGAAAAAACTATGGAAAAAACCACGGTTTTTACCGCCCGGCAAAAATAGGTTTTTGCCAGTTTTTGCCAAAGTGGCAAAAATAGATTTTGTGTTAACAACTTACGGACAGTTTTTTTCCTTTTTATATAAAAGTAAAAGCATGAAAAGTTTTTGATATAATTCAATTATTTTTATAGTTTAAAAAATTAACTTACTTTTTAACTTACTTTTAAAGTTATGGAGCATTTTTACCTGTTAAATTTTTAAACATTAACATAAAATTTCAGTTAGTAACATCTAAGACAAATAATTAATTTACAATGAAAATGTAATTAGCTTGTTTATTATAGCATTTTTTACAGAATACTAAATATCTATATGAAGTATACTTAATCAAGATGCAACTATAAAATAAAAGAAATAAAAGTTGGCTCATTCTGAAAAAATTGTTTAGCAAACATTTAAAATCTTAAGTTTTACAATCCCAACATTTGTTTTTAATTTATTTTTCACCTTATAAATTAGAAGTAACATGGAGAGACATAACTAAAATATTAAAGTGCATTATTTATATTATATTGTCACTATTTCTTGATTGATTTCTTGATATAATGCTACTTTATTTGCAATTAGGTTTTTGCCGGTTTTTTCCATTTTTGCCGTTTTTTTTTTCATTTTTGCCATGATTTTTTCCACTGTCCCGGCAAAAAAAATAACCCTGTTCTTCATAAAGTATTTATGTCATATAGTATCAGTTTTTAAATAATACCTTTTAGATTTCATGTTATTGCTTCATTCCCTCCCATAATGATGCATTTTTTATACTTCTGAAGATCTTCTCGTTATTTCCTAAACACAAGTAGAGGTCAAATATGATAAAATTTTAGAGCTAAAATTTAAAAAAACATAACTAGATGATTTTCTTTAGATGAATTTTTGTTGCATGATTTCAGTACATTAAAAGCTCGTTACAGAGAATTTCAAAAGACTGCAAAGTTTGTTCATTGAGAGGATATTCAAAATATGTAATGGAAATTAAAATTGGATTGAAACGTGTGATTTTGTTGCATCAATATTCGTGGTAAAGTGATTTGGATGCGCAGACAATTTGCCTTACTCATGGGTACATTGCTAGGCTCAAAATTTGTTGTTGCTGAAAATTGTTAAGGCTAATGATACATTGAGTATTGCAATGACCGTTTAGCTACTAAAAAAGAAAAAGATAATTCTCGTGTGTCTTCTTTTTTTTTTTTCTCTCAGAATAATGGATTAATTATATTTCTATGTAATCACTAATAGATTCTGATCACTGCCATTCACCACGCAATTCTTCGAATATTTCATCATTTTCCCACTCCAGAAACGGGTGGAAAAAATATTTAAAACGAACTAGAAATTGTAAAATGTGATGCATATTGCTAATTTTAAAGACATTTCGACATCGCGTAATTTCGGCCTTTAGAGAAACCCTTACGCATTGTCATTACTAAGCCTTTTCATTTTAGTGACTTATCTGCGGTTTTTTGTACCATTATCACACTTTTGGCATCTGACGTCATGTTTAAAAAGCCAGCGACACATTGCAATCGGGTGTGAATCGGTCTGTTCCGGGTAAGAACAGGGATTTTTGATTTATTACGCAATTGATGTTATCACAACTAATCTTCACTTTCGCAACAGAACAAGTAATTGCCGGTGCGATTGCGATTTGTTAACGTTGGAATTAAGAATTTCTTTTCTAAGTTAAATGTTTTACTACTTTTTGAAATTTCTTCGTGATATTTTACGATACGTTATTTCCGCCTTCTGGAGATTTCGCAAAAAAGTATCTCTTTTGTTATCAATCCTATTTTTAGGGGGAATTCGTTAGTATCGGAGGTTCAGTTTTTCTTTTTAAAGATAATGATTTCTTTATTACCTTCGCCCCCCCCCCCCTCCCAAAAAAAAAAGAATTAATAAATCAATAAAAAATAGCTTATGTTTAAAAGATAAATAAGGTTCATCATGGGAAAGTATTAGTGTGCTCAAATAGTGGCGAAAAATGAAAAAATAAGTCCATTTTTTTATGAAATCAGTTTTTAAGCATCAGTGGTTCAATTTTTCTGACAGATTTTCTGTATGCTATTTTTTTTACTTTTAAATATTTAGTAAAGAAATTAGTTCCGCATGTAATAATAACAAAAGACTCAATGGCCAAGGGTCAGGCAGTCAAATGGTGGCGGAAAAAATCTGTACTAATAATAAAGCTCAAAGTCTCTTTGTCTGGATGTCTGGATCTCTGTGACGCGCAAAGCGCGTAAACCGTTCGGCCTATTTTCACGAAATTTGTTTGTAGCATGAGCATGGGGGTGTGCACCTCGAAGCGATTTTTCGAAAGTTCTATTTTGTTCGTTTTCTATTCTAATTTTAAGAACATTTTACCCAGCAAATTATCATAACGCAGAAGAGTAAATTACGAAATTATCATAACGTGGAACCATATAATGGACAAGCCATTTAACATAGCCAATTGGCGAGATATTCATCATCTATTATTTGCAGGTATACAGCCGAACCAAATGACCTTTTAATGTTCAACTACGGGCAAAGCCGTTCGGGTACCACTAGTAAATAAATAAAATGCTTCCTTGCTGAGGTTTTCTTCTTTTTTATTTTATGGTACTGCATTTCAGGGCTTAAATTTTTAACAAAATAAGTTCACGCGCCCTATAGTCTTATTAGAACTTGTTCTAATGTGTAAATAGGCTGAGTTCCGCTTTGCAAATTAACGTTGAATTTAAAAGCATTCCTGAGCTACCGCAAACTTAAAATGGCGTCCCTGAACACGGTCCTAGGATACTTGTATCACTGAAAAACTCTCCAGTTAGATACATTTTACAATCTCTTTAGATTAACTGGGGGGGGGGGACTTTTCTTAAAACATGAACCTCATAAGGGTTTATGCTGGATTCACTTTTGCTTTTTTCCAGGATGGAGAAAAACTCCCTCCTAAAAAACATTTCCTCAAAAAGCTCAAACATTAGAAAAATTTTCACTTCCTCTCGGACTGTGTCGTGCACATCTGTGTCACGTGTGGCGTGTTTTAATTTACGGGTGAGCGCGTGCGCAGCGAGAAACCGGCGTACACGCCGAGTGCACAGATTGTCCACTTGTTAACATCCCTCCGCTGACCAAAAGTGGAACACCACCGAACGGAAAGCTATTCCGCATTGATACCGGCCGAGTTCTTTTTTCTTTTCTTTTTTCCCATTCCCCCATCGATTTTGTCCTCGCTGTTGTTTTATTCTGATATCCTGAGTTGAGGTTAAAAGCTCGTCATCGGAATAATTAGTTTGTTTAAGGAATTAAAATTAACGTTCAGAAAACGTTAATGAAATTGGCTTGTTCAAACATTTTCGTATATCTTTTTTTTTGTATTAGACTATTTAACAAAATTAATTAAGAAAGAAACAGTATGCAATTTGGTTCTAGTCATGATGATTAAGACTAGCGGTCGTCACTCGCTACATGGCGACTAAATGAAAAATGGTGTCGACTAGAAGCACCATTCGCCATCAGGTCGCCTTTTTTCCTAAACCGCACGTGTGCTGTCAGTTTAATGCCATTAATTAGTTATATTAACCATGGACGCCCATATGCAAAGCTTTTAAAGGGGGTCTCAGATATTTTCCCCATGAAAACCGATTTCAGTACAGATTAGTAAATTTTGACAATTTTAATAACTTATTCATTAATGGCAGGAGAAGAAATGTTTTGACATTTATGCAAAGAAAAAAGTACTAAGGAGGTTCTAATTTCTAAGGAGGGTTTGAGCCCCCACTTGCCCCCATATGGGTGCCTATTATATTAACTTTAGTTTCAACTTTCAACTTTAATGTTTTCGTTGCAAGTCAAAGCTTATTTGTTCTTCTGTTAAATTTTTCGGTTTACAAAACAGTGGTGTCTACAAAACAGAAGTAGCGACTAATACATTTAATTCTACTCACCGCAGGCGACTAGAAAATTTTCCCAAAATTGATCTTGAAGTGGTTAATATAAATGGTGGTGGCAGAAAGATGTGAGTGTTAGACAGCTTTGTTCACTATTGCTCAAAAAGTTCAAAATGTTCAAGCAAATACTTTTGTTAATTTTATGTGTTGATACAAGCTAAGCATATTTCATCTTCACGTACTGTATGTAATTTATAAAATCATTGCAGCTAGAGGAATAAAAAGCAATTCCTCCGAACGAAGTTGAAAAAAACATGCGTTTTATATTAGAAGATTTAAAAACATCTCTCTAGCTGTTAAAAAAGTGATTGCATTATATATTAAGTCGCATAGTATGTTCCATTTAGGTGAGATGAAATAAATAGCATATATCTTAAAAATATTTTTTGTCTCGAAGGTAACAGTAGGGGGAAAAGGCCGGTTCAACGCCAGCCGGCGGCTCTCCGGCTCATAGCCGCCGTCCATTGCCCCTCTGACCTCCCCTCCACCCCCTCCCAACACCGCCTCATCCCCCTCCCACTTCCTCCCACTTCCTCCGACCTTGGGTTGCGCCTGAATCTTGAAGAAGATGACCACCGCGTTTTCGCCCTTCCTCGTTTTCGCTCGTGAAAGGTTACGAATAGTTTTCGCGCGTTTTTAGTTTCGGTTTTCGGTTGGCAACACTTGTTGTCATGACAACCAGAGTTTTTAGTTTTCGGTTGGCAACACCTGTTGCTATGCTTTAACTTATGCGGTGTTTAACGTTCATGGCGCCATCTATTGAGAGGTTTATTTTTATTTTATTTTTATTTCTACGAATTTAATTATTTTTATTTTTACAGAGTGTTGAAGTTGGGAATCGAACACCCAAACTTTGAGTTAGCAAAAACGTATGCTAACCACTATGCTATATTTTTCATTACTCTTTCAGTCTTAATGTGAATCTGTACCATGACAACGAATATTACAATTAAATTAATTTTAAAACCATCAGTTAATTTACTCTTTAGTACTAATCATGGCATATCATTAACTGAATTTCAGCTCATAATTGAAACTATCATCATTATTATTATTTTTCATAATAACAAAGTTTTCACTTAAGTAAAGATTTATTTAAATACAACCCATTCGAGATTTTAGATTTGGTTCAATGCTTTGTGGACTTGAAATATATTTTAAACTTTGATTTTCTTTTTCATGCATTTCAAACTTTATCATTTTTATTTTTTCTAACTTGTTAAATTTTCTTAACTAATTTCATTTTTCTTTGTCAAATTTACAAATATTTTTTCTAACTTGTAAAAATTTCGAAGAAATAATTTTCTTAACTAATTTTTTTTTGACTTTCATACAACAAAATATTTTTTCTTACTTGTTAAATTTTCAAAGAAATAATTAACTTAAATATTCTTTCACACATTTTGAACTTTAACGTTTTTTCCTGTCATTTAGCACTTTGATTTTTTTTTTTTTCACTATTTTAGCGTTTTTCAATTATTTTCAGTCTTTAACTATTTTCTTAACTTTTTAGTCTTTAACTAATTTCAAGCATTTCAGACTTAGATTATTTTTTCGTGATTTCGATTTTTTTTTTAGTATATTTTAGAGTTTGATCATTTTCTCGCTTGTTTTTACTTTATCGTTTTTTTTTTCCCCGATATTTTTAAACTTAGAAATTTTTCACAAGTAGTGACAGGAATCGAACCTTCAAATTTTTCAAAACGTTATCATGTCTTCAATTTTTGCAATCATGTCAAACTTGCAATCAATTTACTCGTAGTAGTAATTAACACTTATCATTAACAAATTTTCTCAGATTTTAAAAAAATCAACTTAATTAATTTTTTCCAGTAAGCAAATTGCGCACTCAAGTTACATTCCAACACTGCATATATGTTTCAAGAGTTTCATTGAATTTATCACATTCCATTTAATTAACTCTAATAATTACTTTTTCATTAATACTTAACTTAATCATTTTATCATACATTTATTCCAGTTACAAAATTATGCTTAAAAGTTATTTATTTTTCTTAGCACAAGAGATTTTAACATGTTCCTACTAAAATGCTTTTCACTCTAGTTTGAGTTTACTAAAATAGCAACTCATTTACGATTTAGATTCATTTAATCGTCTTTGATTCTTTTTTCATTGTTAATATTTTAAATTATCACATACGTTATTATTTTTATACATTTATCCATTTAATTTTCGAAAATCTACAATCAATTTACTTTTCGTATTAATTAACACTTATCACTATCAAATATTTTCATGAATTTTAAAAAATTATCTTCTTAAATAATTTTTTACTGTAACCAAATTTCCCACTCAAGTTATATTTTATCACTACATATGCTTTTCATGAGTTTCACTTAATTTATCGCATTTCATTTAATTAACTCTAATAATTATTTTTTATCATCGATATTTAAGTTAATCATATTTTCCTTTCTTTATTTTTCATGCAAACACTCTTGATGGAATAAAACAAAATTTTCAACTTTCATGAATTAAATCCCCTCTGAATATTTTATTTTTACTTTACCATACTTTACTATTTTACTTACTGCGTTTTACTATTTATCATTCATTACAGCTTTTCCAAAATATTACTTTACAACCAACCAATTTCATTAACAGAATTTTCATTACAATTTATAAATTTCACTTCTATTTAATTATTTTTACCTACGGTAAAATAAAACACATCACACAAAAATGTTAAACATCAATGAAGTACCCAAGAAATGTTAAAATTATAAGTCGAGTATCAAAACTTCATGTCAGCAAATTTTAAAAATAGACTTACCGAAAAATAACTTCTACTGAAATTCATTTCAAAACTTGGAATCAATTTACTCTTAGCATTAATAAACACTTATCATTAAGAAATTTTCATGGATTTTAAAAATCAACTTATTTAATTTTTTTCCAGTAAGCAAATTTCGCACTCAAGTTACATTTCATCACTTTATATGCTTTTCAAGAGTTTCATTTAATTTATCACATTTTATTTAATCAACTCTATTAATTATTTTTTTTGATTAGTATTTAACTTAGTCATTTTATCGCATAGTGTTTTACTTTATTATTTTTTTTTTTTCATACAAGCACTCTTGTTAGAATAAAACAAAATTTTCAACCTTCATGAATTAGAATCACTTTGGCTATTTCATTTTCCCAATAATATTTTACTTTAACAACTAATTTCTTTAACAAAATCGATATCATTTATTTTAGTCTTTATCCTTTTCGAACGATACATTCAAATGGACAGCTATACGTTAAATTAAGAAACTTAATCTAAATTTTGACAAATTAAGTTATAGCTAAATACTGACTAAAATTAAGTACAAAAGACTAACCTTTTTGGGGTGAAATCCCTCAAGTACCAGCTATCGCGAAGTTATTTAAAAACAGTGAATGAAATTGTAATAAGTGGATTGTTAATTATAACTCAATCTCACAAAATTACAATTACATGCATGTTTTATTTGAAATCGCTGCATACGGCTGGCTGCCCATCGTCGATTTGCAGAACGCATGCCGTGATATCGCAAATCAACTCGGCTGTTGAAAGAAACTACCGTAATCCCACAGCACTTCGGATCGTCCACACACACACACACATCGAGGCGAATTGAGAAAATGACTTTATCAATATTGCTATCTACCCCTTTACCGATAACAGATAACAAACCCCACGTGCTAGTATTATTCACCACCCGGCCTACGTCTTTCAAGTGATGTCACTGTTTCTGACCAATTAAAATTAGTTCACGTTTCTCAAATATCAAGCACATAGATCGGCAATAGCCTGATGTCAGGTTTTCCAAACAAAATTTTAGATTTTAATTCGTAGTTTCGAATTAATTTCTTTTTCGTTTCAAACTTATAAAAAAAAATTTCCAGCTTGTAAGAATATTTCTTTCAAAAACAGATTTTTGATTCAAAACAGTATTTTTTCAAACTTGTAATATTTTTCTACTTAGAAAATGAAATCAAAAATTTTTGTTTTCTTTAATCATATAAAATGTTTTTAAGAAATAATTTCTCAAACTTGTAATATTTTTCCACTAATTAAAAAAAAATCAATTTTTTTTTCAATCATATAAAAATAAATTTTTAATCTTACAACAGTAAATTTTTCCGCAAAAATATTTTTTTCAAATCAAAATAATAATAATATTTTTGTAACATATTGTTTTTTTTTTCCTTTCAATCTTTTTTTTTTCAAAAATTTTCAAACTTACGAAATAAAATTTTTTCAACTGAATCTTCAAACGAAATGCTTTAATTAAATTTAAAACTCAATATCACTTTACTCTTAGTATTAATAACCAATAGCACTTAACCATTTACTCTTTGCACTCTAAGTATTAATTAACACACACGCATTAGAAATAATAATAATAATGTTTAAGATACTTACAAATCATTTACTCAAGCTTTCAAATATCCATCTAGCATGTTATTGTTCATTCGTGTGAGGGAACTTGTAATAAAACTTTACTTATCAACCGAAATTATAAGCGAAAATATCGCATTTTTTAGCACTTAATATAATCCTACAATTAACAAATTGGTTTTAACTTTGAATTTAAGAAAAATAAAAACTATTACACACTTAGTAACATATCTATCGATGTATATTATTTCATGACAAATCACAAATAGGTGAGGATCTTTTATCGATCATGTGACCAACTAAGTTAAGAAAGAGCGTTCTTATCTCATATGAGAATTTATAAGTCTTTAATATTTCTCTTTAATGTAAGTGTATTGATACGTACGAGTTTGTGTATGTGAATATAACTGTGTATTGTTTTCAAACCATTGTCATGTTTAAGCTTTACGGTTCTAATTTTGACTTTCCACTTAGCATTATTTGAAGTCCTTCGCATGCATTAAACTATAGAAATATTACAAAAATTATATTTTCATTCAGTCTTAATTACAAAACCATACAATAAGATGAAGACAACACCGATAGTATAAAGATTACTTACAATAAAGTGCATATAAAAAATATATGTAAGAGTGATTTCAAAGTATAATCCATCAACCATATTCAACAACTCAATCAAAACACAAGTCTCTTTTAAAATGATAAACACAATTTATTCACACACACAGTAAAAGACAATTAAAAAAACTTTCATCTTTAAGTAAAACTCTTCAAAACTTTCAAGCGTATTTTTTAACATCGATTGCATCAAATAAATCAGACACATGACATTTTAAACATGGACTATCAACATTCAAAGTAACGAAGTCACGAGTCAAGTTTTCCCAATTAACATTAAAAAGAGCCCGTTCGAAAAAAAGTGTCGAACTTTCGACCCCTTGTTAATGATTCACATTCATGCACTCTCATGTAAAAAATGACACACTTACATTAAAGAGAAATATTAAAGACTTATAAATTCTCATATGAGATAAGAACGCTCTTTCTTAACTTAGTTGGTCACATGATCGATAAAAGATCCTCACCTATTTGTGATTTGTCATGAAATAATATACATCGATAGATATGTTACTAAGTGTGTAATAGTTTTTATTTTTCTTAAATTCAAAGTTAAAACCAATTTGTTAATTGTAGGATTATATTAAGTGCTAAAAAATGCGATATTTTCGCTTATAATTTCGGTTGATAAGTAAAGTTTTATTACAAGTTCCCTCACACGAATGAACAATAACATGCTAGATGGATATTTGAAAGCTTGAGTAAATGATTTGTAAGTATCTTAAACATTATTATTATTATTTCTAATGCGTGTGTGTTAATTAATACTTAGAGTGCAAAGAGTAAATGGTTAAGTGCTATTGGTTATTAATACTAAGAGTAAAGTGATATTGAGTTTTAAATTTAATTAAAGCATTTCGTTTGAAGATTCAGTTGAAAAAATTTTATTTCGTAAGTTTGAAAATTTTTGAAAAAAAAAAGATTGAAAGGAAAAAAAAAACAATATGTTACAAAAATATTATTATTATTTTGATTTGAAAAAAATATTTTTGCGGAAAAATTTACTGTTGTAAGATTAAAAATTTATTTTTATATGATTGAAAAAAAAATTGATTTTTTTTTAATTAGTGGAAAAATATTACAAGTTTGAGAAATTATTTCTTAAAAACATTTTATATGATTAAAGAAAACAAAAATTTTTGATTTCATTTTCTAAGTAGAAAAATATTACAAGTTTGAAAAAATACTGTTTTGAATCAAAAATCTGTTTTTGAAAGAAATATTCTTACAAGCTGGAAATTTTTTTTTATAAGTTTGAAACGAAAAAGAAATTAATTCGAAACTACGAATTAAAATCTAAAATTTTGTTTGGAAAACCTGACATCAGGCTATTGCCGATCTATGTGCTTGATATTTGAGAAACGTGAACTAATTTTAATTGGTCAGAAACAGTGACATCACTTGAAAGACGTAGGCCGGGTGGTGAATAATACTAGCACGTGGGGTTTGTTATCTGTTATCGGTAAAGGGGTAGATAGCAATATTGATAAAGTCATTTTCTCAATTCGCCTCGATGTGTGTGTGTGTGTGGACGATCCGAAGTGCTGTGGGATTACGGTAGTTTCTTTCAACAGCCGAGTTGATTTGCGATATCACGGCATGCGTTCTGCAAATCGACGATGGGCAGCCAGCCGTATGCAGCGATTTCAAATAAAACATGCATGTAATTGTAATTTTGTGAGATTGAGTTATAATTAACAATCCACTTATTACAATTTCATTCACTGTTTTTAAATAACTTCGCGATAGCTGGTACTTGAGGGATTTCACCCCAAAAAGGTTAGTCTTTTGTACTTAATTTTAGTCAGTATTTAGCTATAACTTAATTTGTCAAAATTTAGATTAAGTTTCTTAATTTAACGTATAGCTGTCCATTTGAATGTATCGTTCGAAAAGGATAAAGACTAAAATAAATGATATCGATTTTGTTAAAGAAATTAGTTGTTAAAGTAAAATATTATTGGGAAAATGAAATAGCCAAAGTGATTCTAATTCATGAAGGTTGAAAATTTTGTTTTATTCTAACAAGAGTGCTTGTATGAAAAAAAAAAAAATAATAAAGTAAAACACTATGCGATAAAATGACTAAGTTAAATACTAATCAAAAAAAATAATTAATAGAGTTGATTAAATAAAATGTGATAAATTAAATGAAACTCTTGAAAAGCATATAAAGTGATGAAATGTAACTTGAGTGCGAAATTTGCTTACTGGAAAAAAATTAAATAAGTTGATTTTTAAAATCCATGAAAATTTCTTAATGATAAGTGTTTATTAATGCTAAGAGTAAATTGATTCCAAGTTTTGAAATGAATTTCAGTAGAAGTTATTTTTCGGTAAGTCTATTTTTAAAATTTGCTGACATGAAGTTTTGATACTCGACTTATAATTTTAACATTTCTTGGGTACTTCATTGATGTTTAACATTTTTGTGTGATGTGTTTTATTTTACCGTAGGTAAAAATAATTAAATAGAAGTGAAATTTATAAATTGTAATGAAAATTCTGTTAATGAAATTGGTTGGTTGTAAAGTAATATTTTGGAAAAGCTGTAATGAATGATAAATAGTAAAACGCAGTAAGTAAAATAGTAAAGTATGGTAAAGTAAAAATAAAATATTCAGAGGGGATTTAATTCATGAAAGTTGAAAATTTTGTTTTATTCCATCAAGAGTGTTTGCATGAAAAATAAAGAAAGGAAAATATGATTAACTTAAATATCGATGATAAAAAATAATTATTAGAGTTAATTAAATGAAATGCGATAAATTAAGTGAAACTCATGAAAAGCATATGTAGTGATAAAATATAACTTGAGTGGGAAATTTGGTTACAGTAAAAAATTATTTAAGAAGATAATTTTTTAAAATTCATGAAAATATTTGATAGTGATAAGTGTTAATTAATACGAAAAGTAAATTGATTGTAGATTTTCGAAAATTAAATGGATAAATGTATAAAAATAATAACGTATGTGATAATTTAAAATATTAACAATGAAAAAAGAATCAAAGACGATTAAATGAATCTAAATCGTAAATGAGTTGCTATTTTAGTAAACTCAAACTAGAGTGAAAAGCATTTTAGTAGGAACATGTTAAAATCTCTTGTGCTAAGAAAAATAAATAACTTTTAAGCATAATTTTGTAACTGGAATAAATGTATGATAAAATGATTAAGTTAAGTATTAATGAAAAAGTAATTATTAGAGTTAATTAAATGGAATGTGATAAATTCAATGAAACTCTTGAAACATATATGCAGTGTTGGAATGTAACTTGAGTGCGCAATTTGCTTACTGGAAAAAATTAATTAAGTTGATTTTTTTAAAATCTGAGAAAATTTGTTAATGATAAGTGTTAATTACTACTACGAGTAAATTGATTGCAAGTTTGACATGATTGCAAAAATTGAAGACATGATAACGTTTTGAAAAATTTGAAGGTTCGATTCCTGTCACTACTTGTGAAAAATTTCTAAGTTTAAAAATATCGGGAAAAAAAAAAAACGATAAAGTAAAAACAAGCGAGAAAATGATCAAACTCTAAAATATACTAAAAAAAAAATCGAAATCACGAAAAAATAATCTAAGTCTGAAATGCTTGAAATTAGTTAAAGACTAAAAAGTTAAGAAAATAGTTAAAGACTGAAAATAATTGAAAAACGCTAAAATAGTGAAAAAAAAAAAAATCAAAGTGCTAAATGACAGGAAAAAACGTTAAAGTTCAAAATGTGTGAAAAAATATTTAAGTTAATTATTTCTTTGAAAATTTAACAAGTAAGAAAAAATATTTTGTTGTATGAAAGTCAAAAAAAAATTAGTTAAGAAAATTATTTCTTCGAAATTTTTACAAGTTAGAAAAAATATTTGTAAATTTGACAAAGAAAAATGAAATTAGTTAAGAAAATTTAACAAGTTAGAAAAAATAAAAATGATAAAGTTTGAAATGCATGAAAAAGAAAATCAATGTTTAAAATATATTTCAAGTCCACAAAGCATTGAACCAAATCTAAAATCTCGAATGGGTTGTATTTAAATAAATCTTTACTTAAGTGAAAACTTTGTTATTATGAAAAATAATAATAATGATGATAGTTTCAATTATGAGCTGAAATTCAGTTAATGATATGCCATGATTAGTACTAAAGAGTAAATTAACTGATGGTTTTAAAATTAATTTAATTGTAATATTCGTTGTCATGGTACAGATTCACATTAAGACTGAAAGAGTAATGAAAAATATAGCATAGTGGTTAGCATACGTTTTTGCTAACTCAAAGTTTGGGTGTTCGATTCCCAACTTCAACACTCTGTAAAAATAAAAATAATTAAATTCGTAGAAATAAAAAAAAAATAAAAATAAACCTCTCAATAGATGGCGCCATGAACGTTAAACACCGCATAAGTTAAAGCATAGCAACAGGTGTTGCCAACCGAAAACTAAAAACTCTGGTTGTCATGACAACAAGTGTTGCCAACCGAAAACCGAAACTAAAAACGCGCGAAAACTATTCGTAACCTTTCACGAGCGAAAACGAGGAAGGGCGAAAACGCGGTGGTCATCTTCTTCAAGATTCAGGCGCAACCCAAGGTCGGAGGAAGTGGGAGGAAGTGGGAGGGGGATGAGGCGGTGTTGGGAGGGGGTGGAGGGGAGGTCAGAGGGGCAATGGACGGCGGCTATGAGCCGGAGAGCCGCCGGCTGGCGTTGAACCGGCCTTTTCCCCCTACTGGTAACTTTAACGATCTACTAAATAATGAGCCGAGTGTAAATGTATTTCTTCAGTTCGTCGAAACTGGGCCATGTAATTATTAATCTCTTGGCCAGATTTATTTTTTATTATTTCATTAAAAAATCAATTTTAATTCTTCCTATAGCGAGATTTGCTTCTGAACCAGTTCTAGAGCGAAAACTGATTTCTTTAACTTTCCGATAGCAGGGAAAATCATCTACTCAAAGGATTATTTTCAACTTGATCAAGGCTTTTTAAAATCATAACTGTGTTTCGTCTATTTAGTTTAAAGGTATAAAGAGTGTTTGTTCCTTTTGACTATCAAATAGCAGTTTAGCTGATTAAATTTCAATACAATGTTGAACGGTTTTTAAATTGTGCTGTGAAACTAAAGAATTTTCTTTTGTTTGGTATCACACAGGGAAACTTTTCTTTATCTACCCCAGAATTGTAGGTTCTTTTAACTAGAGACGTACCGAGTACTCGGTAACTGCTCGGTACTGGGCCTAATCGGCCAATTTACCGAGTACTCGGTACTTGGCGACATTTTGATCAGATACTCGGGCAATACCGAATAGTTGAAAAAAATAAAATATTGTCCAACACAGATATTAAAATTTATAAAAAAAAAGTGCAAGCATATAGAATATTCTGCAATCATTTAAAAGTCAAATTTAAATTTTGAGAATAATGAAGTTTATGTCCCCAAAGTTAATAAAACTTATTTATTAAAAATTGTGCAAAAAAGGTAAGTAAAGAAAATATGGAGTTTTTATATTAAAAATGGATTTTTGCTGCAAACAAAAATTAGTTATAAGAAATATAAAAATACCTTTGCTTAAAAAATAAAAGGAAATAAAACAACTTTAAAAGCACAGTGCAGACACGTGTTTTGGCATTACAAGGAGTTCCTTTTTCAATGCACAAAATGTGAGCTCATGGATTTAAAGGCATTCAACAAAAGTCTGATTTTTTTGTCGAATGTCTTTACATTCTTTAGCTCACATTTTATGCACTGAAAAAGACGTTCTTTGTAACGCAGAAACAAGTGTCTGCAGTGTTCCTGCACATTTGTTTTATTTGCTTTTAAAAATTATTTATGTTTGGCGGTCTAGAACTACAATAAGATTGGTATAATTTGTTTTAATTCCAACTTGATCAATCATACCTTTTATTTACTTATTTTTAATTTTAAAAATAATTTTTTTTGTAAAATTTTTGACATGAAACAAAATTTTTTAAATAATGCGTAATTAAAGTTCAGCAGGAATTTAGTTTTAAAAACTACTATATGGACAAGGAGGCCAATACTACTACTCATAAGTTCAAAATTCATCACATGTTTGTCGGTGGTTCTTCTTAAAACATAATTGGTACTTGGTAACTTGGCCGAGTAGTGAAAGGTTGAGAACTCGGTACTCGGCCGAGTAATGAAAGGCCGAGTGCTCGGTACTCGGCTACTCGGCCAAAGTGCTACTCGGTACGTCTCTACTTTTAACTCAGGGGTGCCCAGCCCTCCTAGGACGGGTCATGGCGAAGACTATGCCATTGAAAATTTTAGGTGGAGGGTTGAGGGGTATTTTTCTCTTTTTCGAGGGATCTTCATGATTTTTAGGGGGGTGCGCCCATGAACGAAGGGGAGGGGCACCCCTGTTTAACTGGCATTCCAAAATTCTGCTTCCTGCTATTAAATTTTTTTCTTTGTCTTCAAATAAATCGATATATGTATGGTACGTTACATACATTAATTTAAAAGAAAAACAAATCGTGAGAAATAAACGCAACTGATATTTAAAACACAGCAAATAAGGGGTGGTTTGGAAGGCAACAAGCAAGGATGATCGCCAGAGCGCCGACTTAAAAAAAAAACTTTTTGATGTAAAATGTTTGATATTTAACTGTCCGTGATTTGTCAACGGACACAAATGACCGGAAAAAATATATAATTTAATCCATTTCAATACTCATCTTATCATCGCTTATTCTCTTCAATTTCCCTTTGTATTATCTCTGTTAATCTCTTCCGTATTTTCTTTGTATTTAGTCCTTAAATTTGCTTTAGCATTTCCCCATGAAACTTGGTGAATAATCACATTAAATATGTATATTTTTTTCGAAAATTTACTAATTTACTTTGTGGCATTAGAGGTGACCAGGACCACCAAGGCTTGTCAGTTTGGTTGTCTGACCCAGGGGCATGCACAAGTCTACACCTGTTGGCCTGAGCCTGAAGGAGTTCCCAGATTTTTTAAATGAAGGGTGAAATATATGTTGGGACGTAGGGGGTAAGCAATATGGAAGGAACCCGTAAAAATAATTTGACGAGCCCCTGAAATGAAATCACAAACTTCTTAAGACTTTTGTTAATTACCTTTTAAAATTATTACTTTTTAATGAAATAACGACCTCTCACTTGCGGTTCAAAATGGCGGCATTTTTGTGGAATGGTTTATGTAGATATATATTTTAGGCAAAAACTTTTTTTTTTTTGCTGAAGAATTATGAAGTCTGTAAAGAAAATGTACAAATCATTTTTATCCGATAAATTTCTAAAATAAAGTTTAAACTTAGGATAAACATAAGCTCGATTATGATCCTTTAAAGAATTAAGTATAATTTTTATTCATTTTCATGACTGAATTTTATACGTCACTTAATTTTCTGCGTTTTCCTCCTAAAATCAAATTGTACGTGTTGTTCTACCGCTGTCTATGCATTAGGAAAGGCAATGTCAACAGAGCATTACGCTATTAAGTGTCGAAACATCATGTGTCCTTTCACAAAATGATTTTTCATTTTTCCCCCTTTTTGTTTTTCTTTAATAGTATTGCACACTCTTGTGTGCAGACTTTTTGAACTTTTTTTTTTTTCATCCTCGAGTGCAGTTGTACTCGCTCGTCTCTCTCTTTTTTTTCTCTTCCCTGATGACATTTGACATTTTATTGACAATAGGTTTTCGTTTTAACAGACGAAAGCAAATGCGTCGTTTATTTAAGATTTTTGTTTTAGTTTTTTCAATTAAATGTATTGAGTAATAAGTAGATACATATGAATGCATTATCTGCGAAAGTTTCTGTCCTAGAAACAATTTGCCTCTCTTTGCCAAATCGGGGGGGGGGGGGGGGGCATGAATAAACAATTTTTAAAAAAAAATCACCAAAAGCCACTAAAAATCATAATCATCCTGTTTTTGTTATTACTGAGGTGACTTTAGGTGGTGAAATTGACTCGAGTTCTTGTGTATTAGTGTTGCCAAACTAGCGATAAAACTATCGATTTACTAACAGTGTCGTGCGGACCTGGCGTAGGTGACTCCAGGGCTGGGTTATTTGTCATTTGTATTGTCACCCCCCCCCTTCCGTCCCCTACGAACAAACACAAAAGAGTTTTATTTTTTTATACATGAAAAATTTTAATTCTTAAATCCAATTTGGTATCAGCATTCTCCAAACGGTGTTTCACAACGCAAGCGCTCCCCCCCCCCTGTGCTTATGCAACTGCATTTGATATTGTGAGCATAATTTAAAAGAGAGCAAAATTTCTGAATTTAAATATTTATATTTTGCAAGAATTTGCAATTCCACTTCTGGTATTACATCTCAAACGTCTGAAACCCATGGCGGACGGCCCCCTCCGCCCCCGTTAGTGACGCCACTGTTATTAGTAATTGTTTTCAGTATCAAATTAAAGATCTTGTTTAACGTATCTTGATATTTGCAGTTGCTTTCAAAATTTAGTTTTATATTCGCTCATATGAATTTGGGACAATCTTTTAACACCTATTTGTCTAAGTTTTTTTTTTTTTGCAAAGCGGAAAGATATGCGCATGAAAATACTGTGAATAAGTTGAGGCGATTCCTAATTCGTGTAATAAGTACACGATCATTGTCCTCCAAGCAAGCTCAACTTGTTTAAAATTTGTGAAACAAAGTTTATTCTATTTTTATTTTGCGTCTGGTCCTGTAAAGGAATTTTAAAATAACAACATAGCATAATGAGTACTTTACTGACGTGGCTTTTCTTTTAAAATGAAAACTAGTAAGCAAAACATGTGAAAGAAAATGATTGACCATGCAAGAATTTTTCTTAAAACTTAATAGTTGGACTGAATTAATCGATTGTTATATTTAAGAATTATCGATGTTATGAGTTTCGCCAACTACAGATAGTTGGTCATCACTATTATGTAAGTCAATGGTGTTCGATCTCAACTATATATATATATATATATATATATATATATATATATATAAATGTTGTGATACTTATATACTAATATTCTCTATTTTGTTATCCATATGACAATTGAATTTTTGATGTTTATTATTGCAACTTTTTCTGTTCTGTGTTTCTCTTTCAATTTCATCTGCACCTAACAATCAATTCTTTAGTATGGTTATAACCAAATGGTTTTTAATTTCAATTCATTAATTCCTTTAGAAATCAAATTAAATTATACCCATGTTGGAAAACAAAATTATAAAATTTGCTATCAATTTGAATTTAAGAGTTTTTCCTACACATTTGGTTACAACCGTACTTTCTTTAACACACTTTTCTAAGGGTTAAAAGTTTGTGAAATAACATACTATATAGTTTTTTTTTTTTAAACTAGCAAGTTCGTTTACATCTTCTAGCATGGCAATTAATAAAAGCAATGACTTCTAAATTTAATACCAATTCTTAAATCATAGCTTAAATTTGTACCTGCAAGTAGTTTTCACTCCTTTCACTACTCCATTCTTTCCTTTCACTGCCTTACCCAGCGAGATTAATTTCCATTGAATGTGCAAGGCAAACTTAAAATAGGCTCGAAAACTATTATGCGATTGATGGATACATCAGGGCAATTTCACTACTTCAAGTGAGATGAACTAAACCACAATGCAATTAAAATAGTTACCAAACTTTGTAGAAATGAAATAAGTTGTATTCTTTTATATTTTGATTCTTCGAACTGTCGAATTTTCATGGAAACCATGACACGTTATTAGTATATCAAGTGATATTTCTGTTGAGTTTTAGTTTTCTGGAGATCGTGGCATAACTTAGAACTCAAATTTTTTTAAAGAATAGGATATTATTAAATTCATATAACTAAGTAAAATGAGATGGACAGGTCACCTTCAGAGAATGAATGCAGAAAAAACCTTAAGGTCTTCATTGCAACTGCTGTTTGTTGAAGATCAAGAGGAAAGCCCTCCAAAAAGATGGAGGGACTGCCTGGATGAGAATTTTGCATTCTAAAAATTCATTTAAGGATTACCCAAATTCTTCTAAAGTTTGCTTTTATTTAAGAACTGGATGTCAATTTCTGGCTGGAAGAGGAACGGGAAAAGCTTGCTGTCGTGATTTGTTACCTTGCTATTCATGGGCTGTCGTGCCAATATTGATGATGACTAATTTTCTTACCCCTTAACCTAAATTATATGCATGATTTATATGCACTTCGATCTTTTCCAAAAGTCTGTAAGAGTGAAATTATAAAACATGCAGTTTTTTTTTTAAATCTCCTCATAAACTCGTTTTAAGAATTGAACATTTTCTACTTTTTATTTGACTGCTGGAATAAACGAAATTTAATTAATTGAGCCAATATTGATGCATCGACAAATAACGTCGCGTGTTTATTTGAAATGTGCATGTAAAGGAACTTTTCTGTGTTCTGTTCAGTTTCGGATGTACCATTTAGGCTTGGATGCAAGTTGGAGTCTGGTTTTAATTCAAACAAGCAATAAATAAATCAATAAAATCAAAGGATAAATTAATTCCTTCCCTCGATTATATGCTTTATGTCTGTTGCATAAATTGCAGCTTTCTTTTTGTTCTGACGGTTCAATGAATTTTGGTATGGGCTTGCCTGATTTGCCAAATGCTAGCAACTACGTGAGGTTGAACCCATTTAAGGATTGCCTTTACGCACACTGTTCATTTATCTCGCTGGTTGAACCCGCTTTAAAATTGCCGCATTTTTCTCTGTAAGCTCTCTTCCGCACAAGAAAGTTTCCTCCTGTCTACTTCCACTAACTCTTCACAACTAACCCATTTTAAAAACCAACAAAGGTGCAGAACTTCATTAATTGGTGCTCCTCCTCCAATTTGTAGCTATTCCTGTTTCAGTGAGTCCTCGTCGATGGCGCCACTGGGCTGGCAGCAGGCCCCGGGGGCCCCTCCCTCACAGGGCCCACAGCAACAACAGCAGCAGCTCTCCGTGGTGACGACGGTTTGGGGCGTCACGACTAGCACCCAGAGTGGAGGACCCATGGCCGGATCGTATGGTGGCACCCACACGACGATGGCCCAGGGGGCCCCTTACTCCGGGGGCCAGCCTGGGGGGTACCTACCCGGGAAGCATGACGCCCAAGTCCTACCCTCCTGGCATGGGTAACAGGCAAAACGGGCCTGGTTACAATGGGTGAGTTGCTCGAAATTTTAATTTTTTATTCTTATTCAAATACGTTCATTAACTGGCGCTATCTAATTTGTTGTCAATTTAAATGTTGCAAACGTCGCTAAACAGTTCTAATCATGATCATTAAGTTGATGAAGTATTTAAATGGAAGATACTGTGGAATAGCTTGCGCAGAAACTCGAAGGTTTGTTTCTGTATTTTTGTTTTCTAGGATTTCATCGAATAATGAAAACGATTAAAGCAAATAAATGTAAAATAGTTGTTTTGCCATCTTCATCTAAATTGAGAAATCTTAAAAAAATTTCATCATGATAAATAATCGGTTATTCACGATCTACCAGCATATTTCCGCTGGATCATGTTGACGCAAAGTCCTCTCCAGAATAAACTTTCTTTTACTAGGTTAGGGAAAAAATGGAGTAATTATTGGTTTTGGAAAGATGTTTTAGATCTATTTTATGGTTAGGAAAAAAAGGAGTAGTTAATTGTTTTGAAAAAATGTTTTAGATCTATTTTATAGTAGATTCAAGTTAGAACAATTCACTCCCGATCCCGATTATCCGCTTAATTGAGCAGTGCAGTTACCGCGAGTAAGCGGAATTCTGCTGAGAAATTGTCTGAAAAGGATTAAAAAATTAACGTAAAAATGCATTCGTAATATTTTTATTATTTAAATTACACATTAAGTTTTGACTTTATTAACAGTACCTTTTAATTTTTGTAAAATTGTCAGTTAATTTTCCATACTTATGCCTTATGTATACTCTTTCAACATGTGCTCATCTTTGTGCATTCCGAAACTTACCAACCATTTAAAGGGGGACAACAAAAAAGTCCCGAAAAGCAGATAGTCGGAAGCTTGCTGTAAAATGATAATAACTATTATCACGATTAATGATTAAATGGAGCATAATTTGAACCGGGAGTTTCCAGATTTTGAGCATTTCCCAACTTTTGATTCTACATCTCTATTTTAAAACCTCAGTAATAAAACCCAACAACTTAATTTCGGTTACTTTGCTATAGCTTTACTTTCTTTAAAAAATAGCATTTTTGATCAAAAAATAATACATGTATGCATTATATGAAAATTAGAGCATTCTCGATTATGCGAAAATGTCAATAATCCGATAGTGGTCGATCTTGATTATTTCGGATAACCGAAACTATTGTACATTTATCTACTTTACATTTATGGGTGATGGGCAAAACTAGTTAATGGAAATGATTAGTCTAGTAATGTATATAATTTCTGTATTTGATAAATGAAATGCGAATGTAATTTATGGATACGAATATATTACTTAAAGTGTGTACAACAGCACTAATGAGAGGGAATTACCATCAATTAATGGGCATGAAATGAAGGTTAAAGGAACTTAAGCCAACTGTCTTTACAGAAATTATAATCATGTTGATAATATAATTACTCGCCGTAACATTATCATTGTAGGGCCAACAATTGCTGGAGCTGCACAAGTCGGTCCATGCGTAATATCCATATTGTACGCTTAAAAATATCAAATTTAGAATTATTGTTTAGCCAAAAATATTTACTCAGTCATGAATGAATGATCTACATATTTTTTGAAAGAATCAAGAATGTTCTCAAAGTACACGAAAAATTGGAGTGTGTATTTTTCCTTTTCTAGATACTGGAAAAAATCGTAGTTTCTACGAACTAAAACCTTGAACTACGACGCTACGAAAACACGTCCAAAAATTACGATTTTCTTCTTTTTTTTATAACCCTAAAAAAATTCCATCAATACAGATGTTGTCCACATAAGTAATCATTTAGTTAGCTTTTGTGCTAACTTATGTTCCAAATTTTTGCTTAAAAATAAACAAAAAGAATTTATCATATTAAATGATAAAAAAAAAGAACAAAAATCATGCATAAAAACAATTAGTCAATTCCAGGGATTCATTCCTTCCATCTTTGCCCATTTTTATGCTAGGGCGCCTTTTCTTTTTGTTCATATGTGTTGCTACAAAAGGAACTTATTTGGAACGAACAAATTCGGAACGTACACTAAAAATGAGCAAACTCAAAATGACGCCATGTGGAAATCACGTTTAAAATTTTTCGCAAAACTTAGAAATAACCAAATCCTAAAAACAACTTTCAAAAAATCTCAGTAATTATCCCTCGCTCTCCCACCTTAAATTTATCAGTTTGGTTTTGAAAATAGTACCGCGGGGGGGGGGGGGGGGGGGGTACTTACTAGATTTTACTAATGTGCAACTTATTCATTACGTCTGTTACATTTGTTATGAAACGCGTCGCTCCCCCCCCCCCCTCGCGCAAAATTATCCTATGAATTTAGATTTTCAAAAGTTGGCAGCTCTGCATATAGGTATTCGATTTTGAGTAAAAGAAGCTCAAAAAGAAAATATACAATAAATTTTTTTTTAAGTGCATAAATTTTGAAATTTATACTCATTAGTTTTTAAATATTTTATAATATTACAGGGTGGCGACAGATCAGGGAGATCAGGGAAAAGTCAGGAAACTTTATTAATCAGGGAAAAATCAGGGAAATATCAGGGAATTTCGAAAAAATAATAAAAAATCAGGGAAAATTGATTCGATGAAGGAAAAATTTTTTATTATTATTATTTTTTGCTTTACAAAATTAAGTACTCTAATTCCCTGCATATTTTCTGCCAATTATCTGTTCAAAAAAAAAAGTAAAATTAATGAGGTGCGATTGTACACTGCCGCATACTTGTGCATCTTTTTTCCTCAATGTCAAAGTATTCCACAGGATGAACTTCCTAAGATTGCTTCTGTGTCTGTTAGGTTGTTTATTTACCTAGCTTGAAATTTCCTTTCACGCTTTCAATGCTACGTAAAATAAACAACCATGCAGGCAAAGAGGAAGCCTTCATTAATGCCTTAGCTCCTTCGCCTTTATTCCATTGTCTCGAAGTAATTAGCGTACTGTAATCACGATTTCAAGAAGATATCTTTGGTTTTTGAATTAATACTGATAAAAGCTTAAAGGTTATTACTTCTTTGCCTTTTTAATTTAATTGCTAAAATTGAACTTACAATAAAAAAAAACTTTGTTTTTTGCCGTTATATTATTTGTTGCCGCCACAGATTATAAAGGTTTTCTTTTCTTCAGACTTAAATGATTCTTTTATTTTATAACCAAGTTGTATTCTTCTTTTATATATTTTGAAATTAACTAATTGCTTTTTTTTTTCTTGCATTTCAAAGTTGTTTGTCACAAAAGCAATCTAAGCTTTTTTTTCGGTACATACTGAAATCATTTGAAATAGAGTTAACTTGTGTACTTAAGTAAACATTCATTCATTAAAGCCTAAGTTCTTGATTAGAGAAAAGCTCCCTATGAATGGATGTCAAATGGTTTCATCTGTTTTGCATAAATATGTTGATTAGTTGTATAAGAATAACTACATTACTTCTATTCTTTCGCTATTACTTGTTTATTCTTGCAACAATTATTATACTGTTTGAAAATTTAGTTAATTTCAATTACTTTTTAGTTCTATCATAAATACACATATGTTTTTAAGAGTGATTTTAATATTTCTTAAAATTCTTATGCTAAGTGGTTTCTGGAAGTAAATTTTTTTTTTTAAATTTTTCTATAATCTTTCCATGTAGAAAAATTTAATATACTGTTTTGTAGGTTTTTTTCTTTTTTCCAAAAAAATTGACTTTATATGTTTTTTTTTTTTACCATTTTATTGAAAAAGTAGCATTTTTTAAAAATATATCTTTAGTTCACAAACTTTACACAGCTTAAAGCGTTTTAAAATATTGCATTTTATACAAAGATACAATGGATTTCAAGTAGAGCAAAGAAAGGAAACCATTATCATTGGTAACGTAAATCAGGGAAATTTAGTAAACTTAATCAGGGAAATCAGGGAAAAGTCAGGCAACTTTTTATCAGTTCCTGTCGCCACCCTGTATTAGTACTAACAAAAATACCCGGCGTTGCCAGGGTCAGTAATAATTATGAGAAAAAATCGTTACTTGCTTTTGTTTTCTGGTTTAAGTGAAAGAATTTAAAACACATCTTTTTGACGTGATTAAAAATCGGATTTCTTCCTTACCCATAAAAGTAAAATAGCAATAAGTATAAAAAACAAAATAGTATTGATTTAGAAACGAAAGCACTATATTTAAGCATATACAAATTTCCAAAACATGAAATTATTCTTCTCATGTTTAAAAAGATTAATCTGTTGATACTTTTTTTTTTTAACATGGAGTCTAAAACCTTCTCTGTATTGCTATTGAAGTTGCACGTAATCCCCTTATACTTGCTTTAGTTATTTTGGGAAATTTCAATCATTGTGGGCTCTTGGTGCGATTTTACCGAATTTGCGGGAATCGTTTTGGGATACCTTCGATGATGCTCCCTCCTTCTTTCCTTACTTTGTAAAACGATATGATATTAATTTTCGTTACAAAGATATTATCGCCAGGTGCTGAGATACTTTTGGTCACCATAAAATGGCGCTAAAGAGTTTCATTCGAAATGTTTTCAAAAATTAGTATAGTAAAATTTGGCGATTGTTTGAAATTGTGCAAAAAGGAAAATTAATGGAAGTTTTTGTGCTGTTTATGGATTTGCCTAATTTAGTTGCTGGATTATTTATCATAGTAAAAAAAGTTTTTTTAAAGATTCTTTGGCGATATTTTGTTTACATATTGAAAACTGAGAAACATTATGACGTAGTCTTCGGCTTCAAAAACAGCGACGTTGAAAAAAACTGCCAAATGCATCAGCTACAGAAATCTTTCTGCAAAAATTTTGGCGATCTGCTGGTTGATTGGATAATGAGTAAGTGTTCAATCAGCATAAATAATAATAAAAACCATTAATTACATTAAAGTTTCGTTTTAAATGGAAAATGATCAGCCAAATTATATATTATTTGCCAATCTTGTGCAAAATCTTACTTCAAGATTTGACTTGAGAAAAGCCTTGAACAGTCACGAAAAGCAAAGATAGTCAACTATACAACAATTGTCGCTATCGACAGGGAGTTGAGATGATATACTAAATGCTGTATTGAGTTTAGGAAAGCCTTCGAACATGGAACTAAAAAGCTCATAACTCGTTTTTTATTCTACTTAGAAATTTCGAATAGGTGCCATCTTCAGCAGAAAAATCAGAGCTTTCGATGGACATATAATGTAAATATGTGCAAGTATTTTTTCATCCCTATATTAGAGAATTTATACGAAAATTGTATTTTATTGCTCCCCTAAGGAAGTTTTGCCCCCCATAACGGGACGAAAACTACCCTATGTGTTATTCTGATGCACAAGCTATATTATTGTAAAGTTTCATCAAAATCCGTTCAGTAGTTTTTGCGTGAAAGAGTAACAAACATCCATACAGACAAACTTTCGCATATATAATAGTAGTAAGAAGATTACTATACAAATTAGTTAGACCATATCTTTTTTTGCTTTTTTAAAGGATAAACACCTAATTTTATCTCAATCAATTTTAATTTTCTTTTTGGAGGAACCCACGCAACGTCGGCGACAGCCAGGGGTGCCCCGATGGGAGGTCACGGGATGTTACTGTGACCTCCCAAAAATGTCCTTATTTGGCAAATTTTGCCTGACGATTCGGCAAAAAATATCATTATTCGGCGAAATGTGGATTTCCATTCGGCGAAATTATCATTTGGTGAAATTTGAGTTCCATTCGGTGAAATTATCGTCATTCTGCGAAATGTGGAGGCGTCCCTTGAGACAGCTCTGCCAATAAACATTCATCGAAGCACGTTTTATTAACTTATAACAAACCGTTTTTCATTATCGAAATGTTGAAGGAACACAATTTAAAGATCTTCGAATCTCGTTGATAAACTATTTCATTATGTGCACCGTTATTGAAATCTGCTACCGTTGCATTATTATCACAAAAGATTATTCCACGCGTCCCACTTTTTTTCTTCTTCCTTTCTCAAACCAGCAAATAATCACGGCGAGGAAAACGGAAGGTGCTTCTATAAGGTTTCGAGTTCAGTAGAACAGTGTCTAAACAATGGGAAAACGATTTTTTTTCGCAAACTGAAAACGCGAGAGTAAACAGTTACAAATTATTTCAAGAAAAGAAATAGCACAGAGCACCGATAGCAGAGATATGCAAATTGGACTTTCGTTATGATAACTGTTTTTGGCGCTTTTTAGAAATTTTTTGGCTTACCACAAAAATCATCTTTAGTCCGTGAAATGAACCTCAAGTTTGTAACCTAATAAGTACATACCCGCTAACATTTCAAGGGGAAAAAAACCCCCTTTATATTGGTGGTTCCCAAACTTTCCCGATTCGCTGCATTCTTAGAAGAGTATTTTTTCACGGTGCCCTAGTCCAACTCGATTGTAAAGGGTGTTTTTTTTAGAGTTATAGAACTTTAAGTTGGCAACACTGTTTGATATGTATGCCATTTTGATAGCTGTCACTTGTTTTGTGTTCAGTTTGGTTTGCGATTTCATCATGAATAGACAACAAGAGGGTGCAACATGCCACAGAGCGCGTGTCACGATTTATTGAAAGAAACGTTCGGTGAACGAATAATTTCGCGTAATAGACCCATGAATTGGCCTTCAAGATCATGCGATTTAACACCGCTGGGACTACCTTTAGTGGGGCTATGTGAAGCCACGACGCCCAGTTTGGTAACCCATGCCAAAGATGATCGGGATGCATCGCAATATCGTTTTTTTAAAATTGATATTTAGAGAAAATAAAAGTTTTTTTTCCCTGTCAAATTACAAATGTAAGTTCCTTACCCACACAGGATTGAAGCATGAAACGGAAGAATAAAAGTAAAATTAATATAAAAATAAAAAATATTTAAGGATAATTGTATAATGAGGGGCCGTCTTAACAAAAATTATTTTGCAGGGATTTGCTTTTTTTCCTAATATCTCATCGGTACTAGAAGCATACCTAGTTACCTAAATTAAAAATTTTAATTGCTTTTTTACACGAATGTAGTAATTTTACGCAAGTGTAAACTAAAACAAAGAAGAAATTTCCCGCATGCTAGTTGATAGGGTTGGATTTTTTTCCTCTTTGAATGATCATGCTCAAATCAAGAAATATTTCTCAGAGCTCTACTTTTTTTTTTCTAATAATATCTACCGTTTCCTCCTCATGCTAGCCGAAAGTAGCCGAAACAGAAGTTGCTTCGGTTACTGCTCCTCGCTAATCCATGTAAACTTGGATTTTTTTTTCGCTCCAGATTTAACCGCTCAAGTCGGAGAGATATTTCAGAGACGAGTTTCTTGCTCAGAATATACCAACCTTTTCCACCTAATTCCAGATAAAACTAGCCAGAACATAAGTCAAGGTTTCCTTGTTGGGAACGAACAGTTCGATTGGATTTATTCTAACCTGTTAATCAGTGATTGTGTTGGCTTTTGTTTGCTCGTGGAGCTTTTGCATCACTAAAAAATTACTGAACGTGAATCGGTTTGTGTGTTTGTTTCTATTCGGAATCGCTTGTTTTTCCCTTTGAGAAATTTTAGTAAAAAGTCACTAGAATTTAAGATTGTCCCCCAGATGTTGAATTTCTGACATTTTTCGATTAAAACATAATGACGAATGGTTATTGCGTAGTCAGCTTGATTTGAAGTTTATTGTAGCTCTCTCTCTCTCTCTCTCTTTTAATACAAATTTAAGAAACCTTAAAAATGCGAAACAGTTTTTTTCAACTAGTGTGACTTTATTTAAAAAAATGTTTCTCAAATTTTTAACTGCATTTGTTACTTGACGACGAATTTGATAGATGCGAGATCTTTCAAGTTTAACACGTACACTTATCAAAAGGAATGTTAAAAAACAATTCGGCTTCACTGCAATGGCACCCTTTCGGTAGAAAAGAAAGATTTACGGGGGGGGGGGGGTTGAATTTGCTTCTGACAAATTTAAATTATCAAAAATTGCAGCGAGGATTTTTTTTTTTTTTGCATCGTTCCTTTTTTTTCCCTTCTTTCTTTTCGAATTTCTATGTTCTATTACTCCGCGTTTCTAAAAGTAACAATTTTGCATTCATTTTTAGTCTAAGTTTTAAAAAGTTTTTATTTATGCTTAATATCATGCAGAAAGAGTCCTCAAAATCGTAATATATTTTAAAAGTTAAACCATGCTGCTGTAATGAAAAAATAAATGATTTGTGTTGCAAGGAATGTACGCGAAATTGAAATTTAAAAAATTATCACATTAAAAAAAAGCAAGCAATGAATCATGTGACTCCCATCTACTAATTGCAGTTTTGAGGGAAAACGTCAGGCCTTGGGCAAAGCGAGGATAATAAAACAATTTTGATTCTTGATTGTAATATGTTTGTCCCATCATGTGTTGGGGGGGGGGGGGGGATTGTGAACAAGAATTATCATTAACTGCAACGCCACTCTTCAAGATTCACTGGGGGAAATGTAATTGTTACAAATGAAAGTTTTAGCAATTAATCTCAAATGTTGCTAAAACTTTAAAATGCCAAGTTTTGAAAAACTATTTTTTAATTTTTTTTGAAGCGTTTCTTTTTTTTTTCTTCTCGAATTTCTTTGTTCTGTGATGCATAAATTTAAGTATCTTTTCGAATTATTATTCGTCCTAAACATCAGAAATCGATATAACTGTCGCTATTCGTTAGAAGGAAAAGTCATTTTGTGCATTTTTTGTGTGATTTTTAGTCATTCAAAGCTAATTATTTCTCCTTATATAGATTTTAAAATAATCTTTTAAAACGCCTTTTTTCGTTACATTAATTATAATTTTCTCCAAGAACGAATTTTAATCAAAAAATACTATTCAGATATAACTTTTGTCGCCAAATTGTTATTAAAATATTTCCTGTGCTGAAACGTTAAGAAATACATTAAGAAATTCTTGAACATTCTAAGCATTGGTTTATTTGCGTATCTAGTTTCAGCCAATTACTTCTACTGATTTTCTCTTCACGCAATTATTTTAGGACAGGTGCTGTATTCACATTAACATATTTTACACCTGCTTTTACTGAAAATTTCTAAATGACATTGAAAGTTAATGTCAAAGTTTTAATACTTATCAAAGACTTTATTACCAAAAGTCTTCTGTATCAAATTTTGCCCCCCCCCTTTTTCTTTTTTCCCTCCCCCCTCCTCTCCTCCGCAAAGTGCGAATCATTTTGTACTGCGCTTGCGCTCTTTGTTAAAAAACTGTATTTTCTGCCTCTGATAAGTGGAATTCGGATGTGCTGAAGCTTAAACAGTTCCATTTGTTAAAATTAGGGTGAGGAAAGTCAGATTACGTTACCGATAGCGATTATTGGCGATGTTCCTGTCTAAGAAGTTCGTGACTTTCAGCCCAAACGTAAATGAGCTTGTTCAAGTTCAAGCATATTTTTACCCGAACCAGGCAATATTTATAGTGTTGATACAATGGTTTTCTGGTTGACGAAGCCACCGAAAACTGCAATAATTTTCCTGGTCTCCCCAAAGTGTGAGCTAAACTTTCATGCCGGTGTTACGGAAAAATTGTGGGTGTTTTGCGCATTTGATCTTGGCGGGAGCCACACTATTTTGGGCAAGCACGGCTCCAGAGGGGGAGGAGGGGTCATGCAAGTCTAGTTCCCCCGAAGTGACCAACTATAGCCTAAACCTGCAATTAGGGAACTTATAACTCAAAAAATTCACCTCAAACCTCCTATTTAAGTCCAAAAATTGCGCTTTGACCCCCCCCCCCCCCAATAACGACCCTCCAAAACCAGAAGTTGGGTCTAACCTTGATTTTAGGCATGTTTTTCTAGTCTTTTTTTTTTCCTACTTAAAAATAATATTAGCAAATTCTTACGAACCTGTTTAATTTTATTCCACTAATAGCGCACAAAAATCATAAAATTGAATTAATGTGGCGTTGTAAATAACCAGCTTTCACACCGCTAAGCAAATGACGTCACTTATGCTTTTTGAATGATCGTAGATTTTACAGACCATGTGTTCGTGTGTGTGTGTGCGTACGTGCGTGCGCGAGTTCGTTCTATTTTAGAAAAAAAAAAGGAAAAAAAAAACCTCGTTTTTCTATGAAAATGCGCCCGTCTTTCTTGAAAGTCATTGCACCCCTTTCCTATAAAATGTCGACCCAAAAATTCCCCAAATGCCTAATATTGAATTTCTATTTAATTTGATTGTTAAAATTGTCTTAAGATGTTTTCGTGAAAAGTGACAATTTGAAGGCAATTGTTTTTCGATTAAAAACCAAACTTACAGGTGCAAATTTTGACTAATGTCTTTAAATGACACTACATTCTTGTATGTCTGTGTTTGTGTGCGTATTGTGCGTGCGCGACTTCAATCCTAATGCTATTTTAGAAAAAGATGTACAGTGTATATCTGTGTTTGTTTGTTTGTGTATGTGTGTGTGTGTGAAAGTCGTCGTACCCCTTTCATATAAAATGAACCAAAAATTCCCCAAATGCCTAATATTGAGTTTCTGTTAACTTGATTGTTAAAACTTTCTTAAAGATGTTCTCGTGAAAAGCGGGTATTTTGAAGGCAAATGTTTTCCGTTTGAAAACCAAACTCACAGGTGCAAATTTTGACTAATGTCTTCAAATGACACCACATTCTTTCCGCATTCTAGAAATCAAACGTCTATTATACGGACTTCTTCCTGGAAACTTCTTGACTTCTGATATTTTGCGACTCCGATGTAAAATTGCTGACTGTCGAAGGCTGCGGGTGTTAAATGCTTTCGTCATAATCGTCACGGTCCTTTTTTTGACGTAGAATTACGGATGTACGTACTCGTTTTCTTTCCTTTTGTGTGTATATTTTCCTTTGTGTTCGGCATTGGGTCGTTAAGCGATGCGTTTTTAAATATTTCCAAGTTGAGGGAATGTCCTTAATTCATGGTTTTTGGGAAAAGTTTGGAAACTTTTTGGGCGAGAGCTTTGAAATTCTGTTCCTCAATTTTTTTGTGTAACGGAAATGACGTTGTTGTATTTACCTAAAATAATGAAAAATAATCTTTGCTAATAATAAAGCTCAAAGTTTGTATCTCTGTCGGGATATCTGTCCGGATCTCTATCAGGATGTCTCTATGTGACGCGCATAGCGCCCAAACCGTTCCGCCGATTTTCACGAAATTTGGCACAGAATTAGTTTGTAGCATGGGAATGTGCACCTCGAAGCGATTTTTTGAAAATTCGATTTTGTTCTTTTTCTATTCCAAGTTTTAAGAACATTTTACCGAGCAAATTATCATAACGTGGACGACTAAATTACCAAATTATCATAACCTGGAACCGTAACATGATCGGGCAAATGAAAGCGAATTGGTAAGAAATTCGGCCGTCATTATTTGTAAATATACAGGCGAACCAAATGACCTTTTAACTTTCTATTATAGGCAAAGCCGTGCGGAAAATCTATAATTACCGTTAGTAATTAATAATTATAAATGTTTTTGTCAATAAATTCATCGAATTGATTTCAAGGCTGAACCTAAGCAAGCATATATTTGTAGATTTTGTTCATTTTAAAACTTTTCAATGAGTTTTTTTTTTCATCCAAGTCAAGTCATCTGTTTAAAAGTGTAATCCATATTGCGTGAGTTCAACTTTGAAATTAGTTTGTTAACCTTAGTTTACAGAATTAACTTTATAATTACTCGTATTTTTGATTGTTTTTGGCGACTATTAAAAAAAGCGGTTTTCGAGTACGGTTTAGTTTTCTCGTTGTTTGTAATCTTTTTTCTTCATATTTTGTTGTGAATAAGCCTAAATCAAGTTGAGAAAGAACATGAGCATGGCGTGAGATAAAAAGGGCTGGTGACGTGACGTGGCCGATATCCACCAGTAAACTTATCATTTAGATTATCATTATTTACAGCATATTACGTACGTATTTGTATTTCTTATCAAACTTAAATGAAGAAAATTAATATTTTGGCAATTTTGTATTTAATTTAGGTAAAATTTTGCTGTTTAGGTTCATCCATACTGATAATTTTCCTGAAAAAACGTAATTTTTCACAAAAAAAAAAAAAAAACATTTTTTTTAAAAAAATATAAAGTCTGCTTGAGTTGAGCCCTGAAAAATATATGTATGGAATCAAACCGCATACGATTTGTAACTGTGGCGACGAGAATTTCGCTCTCTAAATTAATATTAAAAACAACCGTTTAAGTCAGAACACAGGGGTCTGTCCAGGAATTTTCACAGGGTCCGTTTTTTGTGAAAAATCAAATAATTTTGTGAAAAATCAAAAAAATTTGCAAAAAAAAAAAATTTTTGTTGAAACGAAATTTTAGATTTTAGAGATTGCACAAACTGCATCAATTAAACTTAAAGTTGAGTGTTTTCCTCTTCTACGTCGAGAAAATCATTCTGGATTTTTTTTCTGATACTTGGCGGTTGGGGGGGGGGGGGGGGCATCGCTCTTTCAAGTATCAATATTTATCTACCATTCTACATTATGTTAAATTATACTAGATATATTTCTGTACAGTACTTAAAATAATTGTAACAAAAATATAAATAAATAAAATAAAATTCAGAATAGGGTTCAGCATTCAACTTTTTGATCCAAGACTCTCTTAAAAAGCACAGAATTTCGTTTAAAACTTATAAATTCCGTGATTTTAACAAAAATAAAAAGATATTTCAATTGTTTACCTCTTAACAAAGCGTAATAATCATTAAAAATTCGAAAAATCGGATTCCCATAGCGGATGCAAAGAGATCGCAATTCTCAAAGTGAAGGCATCAAAAGTATAAAAACGGCTTGTAAAAGAAATATTTTTGATAAAATTATTTTAAAATTGCATTTTAGAGTCCTATGATAAACATATCATTAATACCTGTGGACACAGTCGACCCAAAAAATAAAATAAAATAAATCATCTATTTAGCGTTTTAATTTTTGACTCATAACAGAAAATGGAATTTTGCTTTAAAAACTTGAAATGAGAGTTCTAACAGAAATAAAGAGACTTTTCATTTATTTGAATCCTAATAAAGCGAAGTTAGCTTGAAAAAAAGAACAAAATATGATTCTCATATCGGATGTTAAAAGATTGCATTTTTCAAAATGCAGACATCTAAAGAAAAAAAAACTGTAATTAAAAGAGTTTATTTAAAGTTAATCATCCTTGTTAGCATCGAAAAATCAAAACCCATATAATTTTCTCCCAAAATAACAATTAAGCATCGCACCGCACCATAAAAACGCAAATATTGACAACCTAGCAAAATGATGAGAATATTTTCTAATCAAGTCATTATAAAGGTTCAACGCCAGACGCTAAGTGGTGATAATTTTGAAGTTGGTAACACTATCTGAAGCGATCATATTTTTTCCTCACCCTTACTATCCCTTTGCAGTTCTAAGTTCATTTCGCAGATATATATTATTATTGTTTATTAAATCATGAGCGGAGAAAAGTGCTAACCAATGCCTTTTGAGAAAAGTTTACAAAAACACCGCTGCTAATTAGCTGTGATAAAACAAACAACCATTATATTTATTTGGCAGTAGCAATTATTTATCGCTTGCAGGAGCATCCCAAGTGTGCCGATTTTTTTTTTTTTTTCAAAATTATCCTATTTTGTATAAGCTGATCCCTCTAATTTGACTTAAAAAAAGGTTCCAAAAATTATTGGTTTATACACAGAAATATGCGTCATTTTGGTTTCAGATTTGCTCTTTCAATAAACAATTTGACAGATCCGATCTTGTTTATCAGAATTTTGTGAAGGGTCTGTTTTGTTTGATCGGGATTTTGTGAAAGGTCCGTTTTGTTTGATCGGGATTTTGTGAAAGGTCCGTTTTGGCTGATCGGATTTTTGTGAAGGGTCCGTTAACGGACCCAAATATCCTCTGGCCAGACCCCTGGAACAACATCAACTTTGGGTCAAGTGAGGATTTTAAGCAATTCGTGATTACTCAAAAATTACGACACAAGCATTTTATATGCTTCCGATCAAAGTCGCGTTTGACAGATTATTTTCCCTAATCCAGCAATGAGTGAATTTCCCCTTTTAACTTCACGCCAACATGTATGTATGTATCAAGAAGTCTAGACAGAATGACTGAGCTCTAAACATGTGTTGCAACTCTATGCCCCGTCCTTGTTTACGTCTTCGATGGAATGAGAAGTTTCAACTGTTTCAAGCTTTACTATTTCTCCCTCTCTTTTTCCCCCCTTTTCATTATTTAGTTCGACGCTTTAAATGCGGCTTTAGCGCCTGGTTACAGAAATATCAGTCCATATTTTAAATGTTCTCACTTCAGTTCTTTCTCTGGTGCGCAATTGTTTTTGTGCCAGCGTTCGCTTAGTTGTTCTTGACAATAGGTTCCACTTTTAATCGGAACGAAGCAGAATTGGTAATTAACGTATAAAATGTCGTTGGTTTCCATTTTAGTTTTTTTTTTTTCTTTTGTGAAAACATTTTGATACAAACCGTCAAAAACTTATTTGAATTCGATGTTTTAACTGGACCGTACCGTGATTGGATGGAATTAGAACGTTTCATAGGTTGGAAAAAAAAAAAAAAAACACAGACTTTCCTTCTATACATAAGATTCACTGTGTGCCTTATTTCGAAACAAGAAGGAATATAAAAGAAGGATGGGGAAAAGGCAGGTCCATCATTTCGAATTTTTCCATCTGGAGAGGGGCATTTTCGGGGGTTCAAAAAAACTTTCAGCTTGAGTCCAGGACAATCCCTTTTTTTCAGACTTACGAATAGTGTTATACTGTAAAAGTTTTAGCTTCTTACTCATATTTTAAGAGGTTGCTCAATGACCCCTTAATTTAACATTATTAGCTGTATCATAGAAAATGCCACTAATTTAGAAACATTTAATTTCCTCTGCTATTTTTTTTTTATAAAATAATTATTTTATTACAATGTATATGCTTATTACTAGTGTATATTACAATATGTAGCATTGTTTTTTCAGTTCAATGTATTTCTTTAACCCCCCCTCCCCCATACTATTGAAGTTTGGGGGGGGGGTGAGCACCCTTTTTCAGTTGAAATAGGAAGCTGAAATTCATCCAGTATATTGCTATCCACAAGTCTAAAAATATTGAGGGGTATTCCGTTATCTAGGAGAAACTTTTTTACATGTATTTTTGAACCACCCGAGGGCGTATATTCATGCAAATTTTATCAGAAAGCAACTAAAACTGCGACCATATTCTGCAAGAAATTAGTGAAGCACAATTTTCAAAGCGAGGGGGAACAATTTATTCGCCTGGCCACTTCATATGACAGGCCTGAATAAAGGGCAACGTTAGCGGCAGCCACTAGCCATATGGAGACTATATGAAAAAAAAAGAGGCAATTGAAAAATCACTCGTCAGTCGCCATCCGATTGCCACCTCAAAATATGTATTAATGACCTTAAAATGTGGAAAAGATACTTAGAAATTAGTGAAATCTTTTGCATAAAAATCAAGATGCAGCCTTCATGTAGTAATTTACTGAAAATGTATTAATTGCTTTAATTAATGTGTTTAATATCGTTTAGCACTTTGAGTAAAGGAAAGTGGACGATTGTGACACCCATGGCGGTAATTAGTGGTGGCACCCCTCTCCCCCAGGAAATTTTTCAAATTTGTGGTCTTAAAAATACATTTTAGCTATCTATTTTTCAAAAACTTGCAATTTCACTTTGGGTATTACCCCCCAGATGGGTGACACCCGGTGCGTGCCCCCCCCCCTTCAAAGTGACACTACCTCTAATGCAATAGTTGCTACCAGCTACTGGGAAGTAAAGAATATCCTAAATTTTGTTCTTTAGGTGGGGGAGGGAAGCAAATGCTTTCTTATGGTGTTGGCCAGCCGCACTGTGCATCTTCCCATTGACTGAAAATTTCTAAAATTATTGTCATGCATGGAAATTGTTATTTTAAGAAAGTGCTTGCTGATCCCCCTATACAACTAGGTCTTTAGTTAAAGAGTCCCTGTTCCCCAACAATTGGCAGCAGTATACTATTTTTCTACTTGAATATTTGTTAGAACTTTTGTTTCTTTTCTCTTTCTTTTTCTGCAGCTAAAGAGATGGACACATTGAATGAATGTTGAATTTTTCTTTCAGGTACACACCAAATCCTTCCCCAATGTCTGGTGGAATGCCTGGGACGTTGCCGAATGCTGGTCATAACACTGGAGGTGACTTCCAAGCTTCTCATTCAGCATTGAGTGCTGCAGCTCTTGTTGCAGCTGCCGCTACAGCTACTGCAACAGCAACAGCCAGTGTTGTTGCAATACAGGAACGACAGCAAGGCAATGGTGTTGCGAATCAATATGGTCAGGTGAGTATCCAGTCTATCTGGTTTTCATACCACACTGTAGGCAAGATGAGAGGTCATCTCAAGTTAGATTTTAATGAATGATAAACCCTTTTTTCCCTCATACTTCTAAAAATTAATTGAAAAAGAAAAAACAAACAAATGATTTGTGTTCAAAAAGCAAAATTTAGTATTTAAAACTAATCATAACAGATATTGCATGCGGACAGTCTATATTTATAGAAGTTGCATAAATTATCAGTATCATCACACTAGAAGATTATTTTTCAAAATAATTAGTTTTTTTTTTTGTTTAATTAAATTGTTGTTAAAAAAATGAATTCATGTATGTTTGCATACTTACTAATGTCAATAAACACTTAGGAAATGAATATTTTGCTGGAAATGTTGAATTAAAAGCATTTTAGAAGGGAAACTGTTCAAGTTGAAGGATGTATTCATTTTGAATTTTGGAGTGTATTCTTGCATAATGTGTATAAGTGTAACAACCTGTAACATTAAATTTGTAGATTTGGTTTGAAATTGATTTTGTAAATCTTGTTTTAAAATTATTTTCTTTTAGAAATAGAAAAATTACCTTATATGTGTTATTGATAGAACAGTGACAATTATTCAAGACTTAGTATTTTTTTTTCTATTTTTTATTAGTTGTTTCGTGTATTTTTGTGTCTAAGTATAGCTCTACATGTTGTGATCACTTTCAGATGCCGACCATGCAAAACTCTCCGTACCAACCCAACTATGGACCCGGACACCAACGAATGCCAACGAATCAACCAATGAACAATGGAATGAGTGCAAATATGGGTAATCCTATGGGTAACTCTTTGAACAATATGGCAAATCATATGAACAATACAATGATGAACATGTCAAACTCAGTGACGCCAATGGCGATGAATGGACCTATGGGCATGAACTCTAATGCCATGAATAAATCAATGGCTGGTGTTGGTGTTGGGAGTGCTGTGCAGCCTCCTCATGCACCTATGTACAGTGGCACGTCTCCTGGCATGATGCCCCAGGCCAGGAGTAGGATGGCATCTTACCCTTCTCCTCAACAACATATGGCACAAAAAAGGCCAACACAGTACAATCCTATGGTGCAACAGTATGGTCCTGCAGGAATGCAGCATTATGGAGCTGGTGCGCAACACACTTTCAACACTAATCAAGTAAGAACTTCTGGTTGTGTTATTCGGTTTTTTCTTTAATTAATTATTTTTTTGCTGTTTTCATCTCGTTTATGTAGTGGTAATGCAAAGATTTGTGGTCATTTCAAAGGTTTTATTCATTTTTTGGCAATATTTTGGTTTGCTATTTTGTTGTAGGATGTAATTTATTTGTTTTGATGTATTGAGTTCACAAAATATATATCGATAAAATTAATACGAATGTTCATTGGGCTCTAACAGCATGACTTCCCATAACCGTTAATATTCTCCGTTGTTGTTGTTGTGCTGAGTGTTGCCGCTGAAGTTCTGTAAAGTTCTGCAATAATGTGGAATATTTACAGTTTATTTTATTGATACATCCACATTATATAGCTCAAAAAATATATATCACAAAAAATTTTTTAGAAAAAGGGTGTAGCAAATGTTCATTATGTTCTACTAACACGACTAGCCATATTTGGCAGTGTTCCATCTTGTTGTTCTGAGTGTGGTCTCTCAAGTTCTGTAAAGTTTTGCAATATGCTACAAATACAAAATGCTATGCTTGTGGACTTTTGATACATACAGTTCAAGCGTATGATCTTAAAATTGACATTGATCATTTTTGTGATCATACTTTTGTTATCTTTTCTTTTTAAGATATGTACTATAAAAATTTTCAAATGATTTTTGTTTTGTATTTTACAATTAAAAAAATTATTTTTATTTTGAATTGGATTATTTATTTTGCAAGGTTTTTTTTTGGAAAATTTTCTTGTTGCCAACATTATATGAGTAACAGATTATTAGATTGCTACATTAAGAATTTTTTCTTTAAAATTCTCAATGAGTATTGATTTTGGGACATTGTATGTCACTAATCAAATCTGACTTGAATAAAAATTCATAAGAATATGCATTTTCAACTTGTTGATTAGTTAGGATAAATTAGGTATATTTTATATATTTTAATGGTTTTGAAGAAATCCTCTGCTTCAGCTACTCAGTTTTAATAAGTATCATTGTTTTGATTATTTATTTAAGTTTTTATTTTGAGAAAATTAATTTATGTGCTTTTCCAAATTGCAAAATCTGAGGATATGAAAGTAACCATTACCCTCTTATTTCATTTCTGGCTTGTGAAATGAACAGGTCTCGAAGGAAAAAAAATCTTTTAATGATCATGCTTTAGGCAAATAAAATATTTCATTCGATTTACTCTTCCAGAGGAACAATGTATATCAGAATTTAAGCTGTACCAAAACTCAACCATTTTCTCTTTTGTAGTACCCCGGTGCACCAGCTAATCAGTTTGCAAAGCAGCAGCAATACAATCCCTCTGTACAGCCACAAGCAATGACAAACCCCAACTACCTCACTCAGCAGCAGATGCGGCCTAGCATGAGACCTCAGTCAAATCCATATGTCAATCAGGGAGGACAGTATTATTCTCAAGGACAGATAAATGGCACACCACCTCATCAGGCCCCTGCATACGATCAACAGTATGCTCCACAGTATCCTCAACAGAACATGCAAGTGAGTTGCTTGAATTTATGTCCGCTCTTTTTGTTTTATATTTGTGCATGATAATGTATTGCATGATGATCTTAAGACTTAATAATTAAAAACTATTTTACACAAATCTCTTCAATCTTTTAAAAAGTGCTGTAAGATTCTATATTCTAAATCATTTTTTAAAATACTGCATGGCGCCCTAAGATTAATGCATTTGGCTACAGTTATTTTGATCTATACTTATCTGCAAAGTTTCTAGGCTATGACGTCACAATACAAGGAAGAAAAACAGATTTAACGGGTAAAACATCATACTTTCTAGCTACCTACCAGGGGCAGACCTAGAAAGGGGTCATAGAGGCCATGGTCCCTCCCAAAACCTTGTGATTGTAGGAATTCTTTTAAGAAGAAAAAAATATTGAATATATTATTAAAAGATAACAAGTTTTAATATGTTTGTTTTACTTTGAAAGAAATTTATCTCTTAATTCGGAGATAAATTATATCCCTCTCCTTGAATCAGAGCTATTATTTCCAAACTTTTGCTAAGTCGTTTACATCAGTGTTTCCCAACCGGTGGTTCGCGAATCCCTGGTGTTTGTGTAGGGCTCGACCGATGGCGTTTTTTGGCCGATGGGCTGATGCCGATTGTTGGCCGATTGTTCGAAGATGGCCGATTGTTTTTCTCCAAATGGCCGATTGCCGATGGCTGATGGCAAAAAAAATATAAAAATCTAACAGAAATAAATTGATAAGATTGTCAGGGACTTAAAGGATCATTTATTCATTTCACTTTACTTCCTTTCTACGAATAAGGAATTGAAATCACAAATAATAATAATAATAATAAGATTTAGACCTAAATTTCTATTTTACGATCACCCAATTTAAACTTCACAATTTTTTTCGGCACATCTGTACATGCATATGTACCTAAGAACATATTGATGACCGAAATATCCATTTTGAACACCTCCTCAGTTAATTATCGCAAGTTCTCTTGTGATGTCTTCATGCGCATAAACTTGCGTCACTCAAAAACGTTATGAAATAGTAAGTTGAAAATTCATATGTACGTAGTATGATCTAAAAGTTCGAGGACAAGTTGTATAAAACCTTACCCTGAATAGTTCACATTACCGAAGAACATCTATCTACAAAATAGTTACTACCTTGAACGACTATCCACTTACTTCTGCCAACGTTCGTATAGTTTTTGAAACACTCCTGGCAGCCATTTTTCGCAACCTCCTGAAGGGTCCCTTACGCTGCTGCTTTAACGTAATCGTGGGGAAGAAGGTGACTTTCATATTGAGGATGCACGGTTCGATTGGTCATTACTCTGATATGACAAACAAATAACATAACGTTTCGTCGGACTTAGATTCGTGGGACTTTTACCTGTTCCCAGCAAAAAAAAAAACATTTGCATGGACGTCGCTTTCTTCCGTCAGGAGAAGATAAAGCTGCATCATAGAAGGTTGCGAAAAATGGCTTCCAGGAGTGTTTCCAAAAGTTATATGAACACTGGCAGAAGTACATAGTCCCTCAGGGTGACCCTTTGAAGGTGGATGTGCTCTGTAATATAAACTATTCTGGGTAAGGTTTTATAGAGCTTGTCCCCGAACCTTTGGGTCATACTACGTACAATCTGTACAGGGTGTAAATATGCTTCTCTTTTTTTGACTGTTGTATGATGATAGAGAAAGAACAACAGCCAAAAAAAAAAAAAAAAAAAAGAAAGAAAGAAAGAAGAAAGGAAGAAAAACAAAGACACTGTTTAATAACCAATTGATTTTTTTTTAAATTGAACATATAACTAAGATTTCATTGTATATTTATCTAACAAAATGACACAAAAACCGGTTTTTTTGAACCGGTCTGCAAACCTTTTCAGGATTTAAAGGAACAAACTGAAAATTTCCGCGAAATTGGCCGTGTAGTTCTTGAGTTTTGCGAGTTTAAACACACAGATGGTTTTTAGAGACTTCATTATATACTATGTAGAGATGTCTGGGGTTTGATTTATCTCTATCAAGTATAGATTGCAAAATGGTTTTTATATGAAAACTAACTACAGACAGGGTTAGAAATAAGAATTTAAATCTAGGCGTTATAATGGCGCCTATCATAAGTTTCTAGGCATTAAAACAAACAACATAAATGTCGTTTTCAATGAATCACACGATTGGTTTCAACTCACACATACATATCCGAAAAAAAAAAAAACCGAATAGAAATATACCGTTGATAGCATACTTAAAAGGATCTGCGAAGTGTGAAAAAGATTTCTTGAAGTTTAAAAGAAATGATTGCATTTTAAAATTACTTCTACAAATTTGTCCTTAGGATCCATTATAGGTCTTAAGCGCTTGAGTCGGGAAGAAGTGTTTCAGTTTGAAATGACATTTTAGGCTAAAATTTGGCCCCTAGGGTTGGAAATCTAGGCGTAAAATCAAACTGTTTACTTGCAAAAAAGCTTCCCTTTCGTAACAGTGACTACAAAAACACGTAACGTAAAAAATTGCGACTGAGTAAGATTCAAACTGACTGTAAACATGGGCATTGATAAATTTTACTTGGCTCATCGATGTTTCTTTCAAGTTTGAAGCAATTGCAATGAGTTTCGGCTGTAATAGTAACAAATTATCCTAATTATACCTGCCTCTTGCAGAATACTCTCTCGTTCTTTAGTTTGAACTCCTGTTAAACCAGTGAATAAGATGAGTACAATTTCCGCTTCCATTCTCAGTTCGATATTTTCTCCGAATGTTCAATCTATTAGAAAATTTCAATCAGTTGTGTTTGAATTTAAAGGTCACTAGCTGCACCATCGTTTGATTTTCCCATCCTTTGTGAGGAGGGGCAAGGCCCGACTAACTGAAATTGAGGCCCTAGGCCCACAATAATCTGGAGGCCTCCTGAAGCTCTATAGCGGAATGCATTGTTGATTTACAGGTTTGGGGCTCATTTCATTGCCTTTTTGGGGGCTTTTTAGAGAAAACCCGATCGAATACAAAAAGAGAAGTGCACAACTGGAACGTACGCACACCCCAAATGGAAAAATTTAACCTTCTACATCTTACCATTTTTGAGTTATGACTTATGAAAGATACATACGTAAATCCAGCTGCAAGAAACAAGGCAATAATTAACTTATTTGGTACCTGAATGCAGTATTAAAATCTCTTTCAGGGGTGACTAAAATAGAAATTCATACTGAGAAATTTAAGTAAATAATTTTATATGAAAACAATAACTCCCTTTACTTCGTATTAAAAAGTAAAACAGCAAAGGTCTTTTTTTTTCGAAAACATGGGCCAATCCCATCGGCTTTTTGATGTTTTTTAAGGCCGATGGGCCGATGTTTCCTTCAAATTAGCATCGGCCGCCAATGCCGATGGCTAAATTTTTGAACTATCGGCGCCGATGCATCGGCCAGGCCGGTTTGTGATAGGTACAAAGGGGTTCCTGAAAACAGTACTGTAATAGCGGAAAATTTACATGTTTGTTCAGATTGTGCCTCAAGTTCAAGCGTTTTTTGTTCATCATTTATTAATTTGTCTCTTGCACATTCGAAAGTTCGATTGTACTTGATGGAAACATGATAAATTATATTGGAAGATATGAGAGAGTTTGAAACATCTTTACTTAATTTTCTATGCTTAGTTTCTTTACCATTTGAGTGCAACAAAGAGCTAACGCGCTTCTCTTGTGCTTCGCCGAAAATGTGAATGACACAATAAGTGTAATGGCACTAATATTTGTTGCTATAGTGAAGTACGTCGTCAAAAAATTTACGGAATTAAAAAATGAAAATTTGCGCTCGATGTAAAAAAGCAACTCCTGAAATTTGCGCTGAAAAACTCTCTTGTAATAAGTGAGTATAAAAATATTTTTGTTGTTAAAATTTACCGTTTATGTAGTAATTAGTTAATTGCAGATGTTTCTATTATTTTTCAAAAATAAAATAAAAAATAACTACACATTTTATTCAGCACTTTTAGCATAAGAAAAAGAAAATTTTTCAGCGCACAAACGATTAATGTACACAGTGTATCCTTATCAAACAACTAGATTCAGTCCTTTCCAAGAAGATGTAAATTTAGAGAACTTTCTAATTTTACTGGAAGAAAAAGATTGTTTTGTTAATCTGAGATATTTTCTCTGAAAGATATTTTGAAAGATCATTTTTTAATTGACTGATTAGTGTTACAAATAAATATATTCTTGTGACGGAAAAATACATTTCAAATTTTATTACCCCTTTTGAACCAAGTTTCTGTGAAAGAAATGAATTTCAGCATATTGAGATAAATGCAGAAAGAAATTAAGTGCTAAACCTAATGTAAGACTGAAACTGTCAGACAAGACATTTGAGCCAAACTTTCATTCTTTGTTCCACAATCATCCCACTAAGAATTTGTTCAAAGTGGGCAGAAACTCAAAGAATTATTACCGGGTTTGGTCCGTTGAATTTATCTTGTAGTAATTTTTAGCTATCATTTTAGCTTATTGCAATATTTCTACTTCTATATTTTGCAGTTATTTTTGTTTCTCAAAAAAAAAAAAAAAAATACTCTCAAATTTCACTGTGTGTGTACGGGAGGGGGGGGGATGGCTTGTCACTTAGTACTTAGTGCACAAGGGGGTTCCCTAAATTCGTACAGATTTTGGAAGGGGTTCGCAAAGCAAAAAAGGTTGGGAACTGGTGGTTTACATCATGGTTCCAACTAAATGGATCCCTAAATGATGTCCTCAGAGTATACCTATTGTTCACGAGACAATATGTTTGTTTGCTTTGTATTCACAACCAAATTTTGACTAAAAAAATAGGCGCAAAGACTTTTGATTTGCCCTCAAAATTGCTTTCTAAACTGTTCTTTCAAGTTCATTTGTCTAATAAATTACTTTCTTTCGTTTCAGCGAAACCTAAACTATCAACCATCGCCAATTCCGGGCAATCCCACTCCTCCATTAACTCCTGCATCAGGAATACCTCCTTACTTGTCTCCGAATCCCGACTTAAAGCCAACTTTTCCTGAAATGAAGCCATCCTTGCCTGCACAAAGTAAGTCTTCACATCAGTTTTAGTAACACCTTTTATCTCTATAGTTCAAAACTTAATTTAATCTAAGAATTTTAGTGTATTTAACTTAGGGAGATTTATTCCTTCATCATTTTTCACCGTATGCTAATTTTTACCTCAATTCTTTTGTTTTTTAAACATGAAAAATTTCCCTAAATTTGGTAGTTTTTTTTTTTTTTTTTCCGAACTAAGTCTTTATGGTAGAAATGGTCAGAAAACTGAAATCTGCTTAGTATCATGAAAATTGGGCTTCATTTTAAAGTTCTTCATAACTTAATGATTATTTTCTCTTATCTTTTGCTATCTATAAATAATTACAGTCAGTAAATACTTCTTTGTATTGCTGTAATGTTAAAATTTCTGTCTGCCGATTTCTTTTTTTTTTTTGGTTCCATTTACATTTGGGTTGTTTATTCATTCAAACAGAATTTTACTGTTTTGGATAAGAATAAATAGTATTTGAGTGATACAAATACATTTAGGGTTCTTCAAATTCATGTTTTGATGGAAATGTTAGTGTGTATGATATGATCATTCTAATAAGAAAATGCAAAAAAAAAAAAAAAAAAAAATGGTCTAAAAAATTTCTCCCCCCGCCCCTTCTTTTGTTCGTAAATAATGTTCTTAAGGCTTAAATTTTTCCTCAATCATCACAAAAGTTTTTAAATTTACTGGAAAGCATTTAAAGTAGTGATGTTCTATAGTATGCATTAATATATTTCTTTTGTTACAGAAGATGACGAATTGCGTCTCACCTTTCCTGTTCGGGACGGCGTCATATTGGCCCCATTTCGACTGGAACACAACCTTGCTGTAAGCAACCATGTCTTTCACTTAAAGCCATCTGTACATCAAACACTCATGTGGCGGACGGATTTGGAACTACAGTTAAAATGTTTTCATCACGAAGACCGGCAAATGAACACGAATTGGCCAGCCTCTGTTCAAGTCTCTGTAAATGCCACACCTCTTTGCATCGACAGGGGAGAGAACAAAACATCACATAAACCATTGTATTTAAAAGAAGTTTGTCAGCCAGGCCGGAATACTATTCAAATTACAGTCACTGCCTGTTGTTGTGTAAGTTTCTTTTAAGCATAAAATGAAGCTTAAAATAATTCATGTTTATTAGATTGTTATGAATCATAGTTCAAAACTTATTTTATTGAAATTAAGTTTACCAAACTTATGATATCTTTGCGACCAAGGAAACATTTTTTAAATTCTAAAACCCCCAAAATTTTTTCTAAATAATAGGCTTGCTTGTTTTGTAGTTAATCTTTATTGGATCCTAAGACTTCATGTTGAATAAATAATTGAACTTGTTCTGTAATAAAATTAATTTATGCAAAAAAAAAAAACCTTTCTTCATGCATCACGCCTTCAAGCCCTTCGCTCAATTACAATGTATTGAAAGATGCAGGATTTCATTTACCATAAGTATTCAATTAATGCTATGTGCCTCAAAAGAAAAAGAAAAAAAAAACTTTTTAGTCCATAAAGAAACTGTTATGCAGTGTTTATTTTGTTGAAAAGAATAAACAAGTGCATTATGTCTCGGTAGAAAATTTTTCAGCAGTTGTACACTAATAGTGAAATTACGAGCGTTTGCTAATTTGAAACTTGTAAAATTAACCCTAATTGTAATGTTATGCAGGTAAATGTTTCAAAAAGAAAAAACTGGTGTGTTTAATCTTTCCAAATTGTGCTCAAAAGTGTTGTGTATAAAATTTTTACTCAATTAAAGGTAATTTATTAACACCCATTAGCTTATGAGTTGCTTCAAAAATTGAAAATATTGTGGTATACAAGAAAACTTTAAATAATAGTAAGTTATCATAAATTTTTCTGTGATACGTATTTTTTAACAAGACTATTTTTTTTTCTCTTTAAATCTCATCAATAATATTCAATAAAAAATGTATAGCATGTTTCCAATCAAATATTCACTGTTTTAATTTCAGTCCCACTTGTTCCTGTTGCAACTTGTCCATCGTCCCACGGTCCGATCTGTCCTACAAGGTCTCCTCAGGAAGAGGTTACTTCCCGCAGAACACTGCATCACAAAAATTAAAAAGAACTTTACCAGTGTTGCAGCTACTGCAAATAATGCTTTAAATTGTGAGGATGGTGTTGAACAGACTGCTATCAAAGTGTCTTTGAAATGTCCAATCACATTTAAAAGGATAACCTTACCTGCGAGGGGACAAGAATGCAAGCATATTCAAGTGAGTAATAGTGTATTTATGTTATTTCGCCTCTAGTATCAGAAAAGTTCTTAATAGATCTTGTTATTTAATTTTTCTCTCAATAATTGATATTTCTGTGCCATTTTCTCTAAAATTTCACTATGTTAATGCAATTAAAAAAAAAATAATAATAATAATAAAATTATAAAAAAAAAATCATTGCCACCTGAGAGATAAATAATTTGAAACTTTATCAGTGTTTCAACATGTTTTTTTTAAATTTTTTAGTATTAATTAAAAAAGAAATTTTTACATAATTTTTTATTCCTTCTGCGAGGCTTAAAACATTTCAGTTGTAAAAAAAAAAAAAAAAATCTTCTGTAATCCTTTTCTTCACACCTGTACCTTTTTGTTTTCTATGTATTTTTCTAAATGCCTTTTTTTTACATTTCATTCTGTAAAAATGGTTTAAGTTTGAGATAATTTAGGATAACTATTTTTTGTAAAACTGTCTGTATTTAAACATTTCAAATTTATCTGGTGTATTTTGAAATCGTGTACTAATTTTTAATACTAATAAGATTTTCTCTTTGTCCATCTCTAATCAAAGGTTAACTTAAATTTATTTTAATATTTAATTGAAAAAAGGAACCATGTCATCTCTACTTCTGGCTTCTTTAGCTACCAGTTTGGTTTAACTCTGTATTTTGTCTTTCAGGGCTTTGATTTGGAGTCATACCTTCAGCTGAATAGTGAAAGAGGTGCCTGGCGATGTCCTGTGTGCAAGTAAGTTGCTTTCTTTGCATTTTGCACTTATTTGATGAATCATATTTCTTTTTGTTTTAAGAAATCCGAAGAAAAATTAAAATGCTTTGGGCATGTAACTTATGACCAATGAGTTGTGTGCTCTAATTGCTATCAGTTTTTGCTGTATGTCATAATATTAATTCATGACAGTTCAGTTCAGTATTCCTTTTTGTTTTCTCCACAAATTTCTTAATTTACATGAAGGGTTTATTATTTAATTTATGGTACAATAATGTTTTTATGTAACTATATTGGGAGTATAGTCATGGGGGGGCGAGGGGTATGTAACTGTAAGGATCTGCAAAATTTCTTTAAGTTCAAAACCATCCCACCATGAATTTTGCAATCCCCTCAGAATATTGTATCTTAGAACAGTAACAGAATCTTTTACTTTCGTTTTGGGTTTTACTTTTGAGACATGAAAAGTAGTCCGCTGTTTTCTGATTTGATGCTGTTCTAGTGTTTAAATTGTTTCAATTAAAAATAAAGTAAAAATCTTAACATTTTTAATGACAGTCACTGAAAAATAATTTTGATCCCTAAAGGCATGTATTAGTTTATTATTGATTCAGTTATTAAAATGAGTTAAATGTGTAAAAACAGTAAATCATATTGTAAAATTCTGTACACCATTTATGCGAATTAAATATATTAATGTGAAATTCGAGATTGACAGTTTTGACTATATATATACTGCTGTCTTAACCTAAAAAACTAGCTTCATTTTTATCCATTTGTAGTTAACTCACACTTTAGTTTTAGTCACATAATGTATGTTATTCTACAAGGCTAGAAAGCAGTAAGAGCCCTAAAATATAAAGAAACTATACAAAGGTTCCCAGCATTTCTATAAAAGTTTCTATGTGCTAAAAGAACTTAAATGCTAGTTTTCTTGAAATTAACAATTTGGGAGAGACTGCTTTCTTAGTTCAGAGGGCAGTATAAATGTCTTAAATCCGTTTCAATTTATTTGGTGTTTGCTTAAAATATGCTATATGTTTGTGTATTCAACTAAAGGTATTAAAGAAATTATTGTTGAATTTTTTTTTAAATTTTCGTAATGTTTGGTATTAAAATCACTTTTGTAATTTTTTTAAATAGTAAACCTGCCCTATTAGAAGGTCTTGAAGTAGATCAGTACATTTGGGGAATCCTGACGAACCTCAGTAATTCAGATATTGAGGAAGTTACTATAGATGCCACCGCAAGCTGGAAACCAGTACCAATCAAAGCTATTAAAGAAGAGCATGATGGTGGTAAGAACGGTTTGTATTCATTTTATATATATTTATTCCAAAATAGTTGTGTGTCTGAAACTGACACAAAATTTTGTTACACATGCTAAGTTCAGTAAATCCTTGATTTAACGATACCCGATTGAACGATTTCTTCAATTAAGTAATCTGGATTTAACATTTTTTTCCCAGTCCCTTGAAAATCGTTAAATAGGGATAATACTGTATTTAAACTTGAATGATAACAATTGATTAATCACGGTGGCGGATTTACCATGTTGCAAATGTCACAATTGTAAGGGGGGCCCCTATGACTATAAGAGCCTCGAATGGGATACAAAAATGCACATGATGAATGCTTTATATAGTTCTCTGATAGACAAAGGGCTTCCAAAACTGCATTGCGATGGGCTCCCAAAACTGTAAATCTGCCACTGATTAGTCATACAAATGTCTCTCAGGATTGACGTCAATTTTAATGCATGCCCGTTGGTATAGTTGATCACTGGATCCTCCCTTTTTTTGTAACCGTTACTGAAATGTTCTGCTTTTCGTTTCAATGTCTTTTAAAATTCTCAAGAAGCTGAATTCTTATCTGCATGCGTTCCATATTTCACCCGAAATTATTATGTTGCTATGAATTGAATCAAGTCTTGTCTTGTGACATGATGAATTTAGTAGTAACAATATTAACACTATAATTATTGCTAAAATATTAGTATTGGTCTTAAATTACCTAACTTCCCTTTTTTTCTTTTGTCTTTTTTTTTTTTTTTGGTTGTTTTTGATATCTTTTCCATTACCACTTTATTACATTTTTGACCATGTTCTAAATTTTTAATTAACCTCATGGTTTGAGCCATTTTTTAAATGTTTTTTCTTTTTTTTTTTTTTGAAAATTATTTTTCAGTTTGTTTTTTAAATTCAGTAGTTAAAAATATTATATAACAAAAATAATGTCCGTCAAATAAAATGAAAAATAATGTGCAAAATTTGAAATTGACAAATGGCAACATATTGAATTTAACATCAAAACATTTAATCCAATATTATACTGTACTTTTATTTTCTCTATTTTTATCCTTTACAATTCAAATTTGATATTTTATTAATGATTTTTTAAATTTGTAAACATTAATAATTTTAAATATGACTGATCCATAGTAAATAAGCTTTAATGAACATTTTATTTAAGTTTTATGTTACATTTGGAACATTTTATGTTACAAAAATTGCATTTCAAAAAATCAATAGTATTTTCAGATTTAAATTATTTTGAAACATTAAGTTCATTTTTGTTTAGTTCATTTCATATGACACTTAAATTTTCATTAAGCCTTTTTTTTCAATGGAAGAATAAGAATGAGACATATCTCGCATGCTTGTGATTATTCTTTTCAGAACTAGATAGTTGTTTTAGGACTAGTTCTGAACTAGTCAAAGTTTTCATAACTAGTGCAGAACATAACTTTATTCTTAGCGCTTTTGAATTGCAATATTTTGCTTTTTCAGTCAATGTGGGATAAACAATATCTTCTGGTGCAATTTTTCTTTGTAAATGAGGAAAACATATGAGATTTTATGTATAGAAGTTAGATTGTATTTATTTATTTTCAGACAACATGTGTTCTGCTCCCAAACGTTTCAAAGCGATGTCTCCGAATAGTATGACAATGCCAACAACAAGTTCGTGGGAGATGGGTCAGGGTCTTTCACCGTATTCTGCACTGCCTCCACCTGATATGAACAGTAAGTTATCTTTTTATTATTAAGGTTTAGAATATTAAAGTTTTTGTACACAATTTTTTTGCACTAAAATATGTTATTAGTATGTCCAGAATGTTTAAGAAACCAATTTTGCTGAATTTTGAGTTATTTCTTTGTTAATTTCAACTATTTTAATTGATCAGTATTTTTTTGGGTTAACACCACCATTTTAACTTTTAAAGTTTCGTTACCCTCACTGTGAAACCAGAAAGCATTTGAAACTTGGATATGGCACATGAAAATATCTTGAATTTTACGATAATACAAAATACAAAGAAGGCTTACTGTGGTTAAAGCTGTAGAAAGAACACGAAATTGTCCCGCCTAATATCTCTCTTTTATATGTTTAAAGTAGCACCCAATAAATTTTTCCACGCTGACTTATTGTGCTTCGAAAAAATTTGGACTACTTGTCTTATTAAAAATTTCATCATTATTTTCAAACTCGTCTTTCTGATATAGTTTTTCAATTTGTTTGTGAATGTTTATTGTATTGAATGTATATTGTATGTTATGTTATTTTGTGAATGTTTTTTTTCTCATCAAAATTTATTTATTTTGAAATGTAAGTAATAATATATTTTCTTTTCACTCATAATTTTCTTGCATTGAACCCTGTTACACTGCAAGGATAGGGAATTATATTTTTCTTTAAATTAATAAATTTTATTGTGGAAATAAAAAAGCTTATTCAAACATTTCAGAAAAAGCAGTGACAGAAATTGAATATAAATTATATATTGTCTGTTGTTTTAATGGCTGCGACAAATATTAAAATCTGTCAGAATGTGCTAACCACATTTGTTTGATACAATTACCAGTTTAAATTGCGTTTGTTGAGAAAAAAAAATTGCATGGTAAAAATATCAAAAGCTTCTTCATTTTGAATAATTGTTATTGGTATCAAAACCTTTTTTTCTTCTTTCACTTACTCTTGTGCCAATTATCTTAAACAGGCTTTTATGAAATATCTGTAATGTGTTCCATTATTCAATTACAAAACTGCTACATATAAACCTAATAAATTAACGATCATGTAAATTTTTTTTGCAAAATCTTTCTACCCATTCATCACCTCCCATTATTGATATTATTTATTTCAAACATGCATAATTTACTATCTTTCTGTGATATATATGCTTAAAATGTTTATTACAGCCTTAACTAATGGGGCCGATTGCAAATGGACCAATGATGTCAAATGGAGTGAGCTATGGTAGTGCCACAAGTGGTTTCGATTTCCATTCCCAAGCATCTGATTTCAGCAGTCCTCTTTCCCACCTAAATGAAAGTGTTGCGTCACTCGACCCTCTTGCTGCCATGGAAAAGTCCTTAATTCACCATGAGCAGGTATGATTTCCCCATTTGCTGACTTAGTGCTTTTAATTACTACTTCAATTTTTTGTAATTTATTTCCTCCCATGTAATAAGGTACCGCCAAAAATTCAGTGAAAATACTGTAATAGATTATTCTTCCACTCTTAAGAGATTAATGTTCAAAAATATGCAAGAGAAAATTCAAATTCGTGTTACAGATGCAAAAAGATTGTGCATTTAACTCCATTAGTCCTGTCGATGAAATAGAAAAAAAGTTGAACAAGGAATATAAGTTTCGAACCAAACCATTGTTTCGGTCACTCGTCTTGTCTGCGCTAATTCTTTATTAGCTACCAGTTTGTTTGGCACTCTTGACTTCCTTAAGAGGTTTTCCATCTCCAGTTCAGTCACTTTCCTATGCCGGGCTGATGAGTGCTAATAAGCACGAAACTGCAGTCCTCGGCTGGAAATGACTGAGCTGGCGGTGTATTTCATGAAGGAATATAAGTGTTTGTACTAAAATAATTTTCCATTTTTTAAAGACAAAAAAGCTATTAAGTACCATACATTTTTCTGTGTTTTAAGGGAAAGTTTTTTAATTTTCTGTAGGTAAAAATCTTGCCATCCCACTCTGAATGACCCTCCCTGTTATTTATTAAATGAGTTGATATCATCTAAATTTTGTCTGTATGGAAATTGAAAAAAAAAAAAAAGTAATAATAATAATATTTTATAATGAGACATTGAAAAAAATTAATAACTTGGTAAGGTGGAACTCACTTACAAAGAACATGAAAAGACGGGGGACCTCGGTATTTGCTAGTTAGAAATGGGTTCTTAGAAAAAATCTTAAAAATGCCAAAAAACTGTTTATTGATCAATCTGCTTTATTGTCTCTTTCTTGTGTTTATTGTTTTTGAGGTATACTCATGGCCCAAAAAGCTTGGTCTTGTGTACCCCAGGCTTCGAATATGCTTGAATCTTTTCTGCACATCAAAAGGAGTTGAGGATTGTCATTGAGGATCCTCAACGGCTGAGGATCAGCTAATCGTGCATATTTATTTGTCATTATCAACATCCCTTTCAAAATTTAAATCATCTGGATTGGCTTGAATTTAAGCTGCAACATTCTTGGAAGGGATAAAATTGACAACTATATTTAAAAAAAAAAAAATTCAAATGTTTCTCTGCTCCCCATATTAAAAATAAAGGCCATCATCTTTGTTATGTTTTTTAGCAATGTAAAGCATTTTTATGTTTTTGAGGAATACATGTTTTGAAATTTGTTGCAGTTGTATTTATGCATCCAAACATTTATAGAATTGTCTGATTGAGCCTTAAAAGTTTTTGTTAATCAAATTATTTTCATATTAGTACTTCAAAACATTTAAGATGATTTTTTTTTATACTGAAGTGTAAAAATGTTTTGAGAAACTCGGTAGAAGTATGAAAAAATAAAATTAAAAAAAAATAAGTGAACCTGCTTACTCTATTGGTTTTTACAGTAGTTTTCTGGATTTTGAGTATTTTTTCCATTCTGTTGAGTTTTGGTATGAATTTACTGGATTTTATAAACATTTAGGAGAATCCGTTTATTTAGTTAATTTTGTGAAAAAACCCTTTTCACTTATCTTTCTTAAAATTCTCCAAGGTTTGTGAAAGCTTCCTGCTAAAAATCAAACCGTAGTGCATCAACATCTAGCTACATTATCAATGCTAATTAAATGTGTTTAAAAATAAGTTTCAGTTGTATAATTAAGCATTAATTTCATTTTTATTCTTCCGTTTCGTGTTTCAATTAATCATTTCATGCATACATGAAGTAAAGAACTTTCAAATGATTGTACTTAGATTGATAGTAAAAAATCTACTGGATTCTTTCCTTGAAATGGTGGCAGGCATGAAATAAAGTTCGGTAATTAACAAGAACCTAGTCAATCATTGAATTTGGGATATTTTTTCTGAATTCATTCTTTTCTTCTGCAGCAAATGGGACCTCCTAACCTCCATGATCAAACTAATTCATCTCTCCGGCACCCCCCAACCACCGCACCAAGAACAAGTACTCCTCATCAGGCTCAACCTGCCACCCCTTCATCCCAGAGCCAGTCCATCATGCAGCATGGTCCTCATACGCCGCACACACCTCATACGCCTCACACCCCTGGTGGGGGCCCCCCCAGTGTTCCTCCATCTTCACAGAATGAGAGCAACAGCCAAAACACATCGCACTCATCCCCGAATAGAGATCATTCCTCACTCACGCACGCTCCAGACTTAAGTGATCTCAACTTTGATCCTGCTGCAGTCATCAATGGCGAAGGACAAGGTCAAGAAGGGTTAAATGTAAGTAGAATTTGCTCTGAGCATGTTTTAATTTTGAAATTGTAGGTATATATTGGTCAATCGCCTTGCTTTTGCCTTTTAAACATGTGAAATTGATTCTGAATCGAGTTGCTGTGATTTGTCATGTTATCGAGTCTACATACAGGAGGATACTAATGTTCACGAGGGGAGAAAAAGGTTATTTCTTTGTATTGCTGTTTCACTGTTCTGTGTCCATGAATTTGTGTTCTACAATGGGTATAATAATAATAAATATATGAAATTCCTTTACTTTTCGCATTAAATAGATTCATACTTAGTCTGACAATCTTTAGTTGCGGAGATTGTGGAAAGTTTTATTACTTGTATTTATTAAATAGAATCATTAGATTCGTTTTTGTTAATTTTTCTTTAGCTACATTCCAATCTATATGCATCTGCCTCTGATTTGGCCCTGTGTTCTTGAACTGCCAGTGAACAACTGATAATGAACTAAAAACTTAGTTTTTCATGGCTTTTGCCCATTTGATTAGAATATTGAAATGTTTTTGACATAATTCAGACATTTTTGCTCTGACAGTGTTAAGGAGTATGTTTCAATTAATAAACATTGTGTAACAAGAAATAAAAATAATAATACAGTACTTTGCCTTAATTTCTCAGAAATATACTGAAAATTCTTGCTTTTAATGTGTTATGTTTCAGGATTTGAATGTTTTTTCTTGATATTAGAGGAATTCCTTATTATTGTATAAATTTAATTATTCAATTCTTAAAATGGTTATACATGTTACTAAAATAGTAAAAATATTGCACTGTTTGTATGATATTAGGCAAAGATCCTGGCTGTTAAAAAAATATCCTCCATTCTTTAGAAAAGCTTGTAACTAAGCAAAGCATCAGCTATCAAAATAAAGATTTAAACCAAATTATATTATTTACTAAATGAGTTTAAATCTTAGTTTGTATATATCTGCTTAAACTATATTTATTTGAATTCCAAAGGTCATTAAATATGCAAAATAAATAAGTTCACGCTATTTTGAATTTCAAAGTTGAAAACTTTATGCATTCATTAATTAGTTAGTTCTCAAGCCATTTACTTTTTGTGTTGAAATACAGTATATCCAACCTATATAAGCTTTGTGTTTTAAGTTTTGGTTTCCTATTTGGATTTCTTAAAAAGTTGCTAACATAATTGCAAAATATACTATTGTTTGGCAAGAGCTTGAATTGATTTAGCCTGCTGTTAACTTAATGTAAAGATTCTTTAAGAGCAAAATAGTGAACCGGGTGAGATATTACAAATTTCATCAATGATGAATCTTGTTTTCTAGAGTAATTTTCAAATAACAGCATAACTTCGATTTTACAATACCCGATTTAACGATTTCCTCGATTTAATGATACATTTCAGTGGAACAAGTTTTGACTGACCTCGATTTAACAATATCCTTGATTGAGCGATAACTTTTTCCAGTCTCTTGACAATCGTTAAATTGAGGTTTAAACTGTATCTGAGATTTCAGTATTTAGTGTTAAAAATACAGAATTTCTTTCTTTTTAAATATGTGGTTGGATGTCATATTTGTTTTTAAATGCATCTTTCATTCCAAAGTTGCTTAACTTCAAATACTTGTAACTTATACCATGTCATTTTATTTTGCAGCTTTTACCGGAGAGTGTGGACCCGATGGAACTCCTATCGTACCTGGACCCTCCTGATCTGGGTCCAACGACAGGTAGCAGCAATTGTGGAACAACTGCTGTGAGCTCCACGCTAACCACTGCCACAAGTAACGTCACCACATCGTCTTCAAACAGTAATAACGATGACCTACTTGCCCTATTTGAGACTTAAAGCAAACTTTTAAAGACAATTGTTGCAAAGTTATCTATGTTAAAATGTGTACAGGAAGCTATTGTTGAATGCTGTCTTAAATCAAGGCCAGTGAAGTTGAATACTATTTTAAAGAGACTTTTATTGAACTTCTGAGTATTCAAGTTGTATTATAAGAGGAACAAGAAACACAAAACAAAGAATATATTACATGAAATGTAAATTCACCACAAGAAACTGGTTGAATATCAGTATTCTTTTTTCATTTTATAAGTATTAGAGCACATGTTGTCAAATGACACTGCTGTTGTTCTCGCCAAAAAAGAAGAATAAAACTACAGATCCTGTAAATGACCGACTTTACATCGCTACCATTGATATGATGTAATTAACTTTGCATTGTTAAAACCCGCCAGCATAGAATGTTTCATCTTTCATTTTACTCTAAATTGTATAGAACGTTGCAAATATATATATTTCACCACAGACCTTTCTTTTTGAGGTGATATGGAAATAATAGTAGGCTGCTTATATTTTGTTTGGCTTGTAGAGAATTCTTGCTGATTAGTGGCAGAGATACGTCAGCAATCATATATTGTAAATATACTCTGAGTTTTAGGTAAACTTAGGTGTATTTTAAAGTGTTCTTTACATATATATTCATATGTGTTTACTGCCATGTAATATTCTTTATCTTTTCCTCTTGTTGTTCATATTTATTGTGTGTCAAACCTCAACACAGAATCAAAAATCTGTTGGGTTCTAAATAATGCCCATAGAAGCCCTGTGTTTTTACCATTTCATGGTGTTTGCACTTTCTTAGTAGCAAAAGCACTTGGAGATCTTTTATTTGTACAGTGGTTTTTGCCGTAGCTTGGTACGAGTTGCTGCTGAAAAAACTTACAGCAAAAGTTCAACTTTTACCCACTTTAGGAGCTTGAGATTAAACATGGGTTACTACAAGAGAAACAAAAGCTAAGGGTTTTAAAATTTTTATCCAAATTGTCTACAAAAAGCCCATTTTAATACAATTTCGCAATAATTTTGAATCCAACAGGGCTAAAAGAGATCAACAAGGAGGTTATAGGAACAACGTTGCTTTAAATTTAAATTGGAAAGGACGTATTATGTGTTAGAAAACAAAATTCACAATCAATAATTCAAAACATGATTGTTTTATCAAGTTCGTATCTTTTTCGCAACAGGTTTTTACGCGTGTGAACAAATTGTAAAAAATTACTTAATTTTGACAATCCTAGTTGTACTTAATGAAATTGTTTTGCAAAGTTTTTATATTTCTATACATGATATTGTGAGTGAAAAATTTGTTTTGTTCAAAGCAAATCGACCATATTTTGCCACTTATCCGAATGAAGTTTCTTAATTTTGTGTGGATTCAATATGATGTGATATAATCATATTCATCAATAATCAAATTCTTACTATGGCTTTTAATTTAAATTAATATTCTTCGAATATTTAAAGTGAAAAGATTAATTAGAAAGCCCCTTTGTATATCATGCTCCATCAAATATGTGTACGGAAAAAAAAGGCGCAATTTCTACGAATATTAAGGGTTTTTTTTTTTTTTTTTTTTATCGTTTCACTTTTTGGATACAATGTTGAATATATTTAAATCTGTTTATAAATGTTGGTCTCTGCATTAAGCTTGTAATTTGTTAGAAACTTGTGAAATTAAAGCTTTTTCAAGTGGAAGAAAACTTATTCTTTTTCTATTTTAGGCTCTTTCCTACAGTGCATGATATAAAAAGGGAGGAACAAATTGTTAGCCCCTGAAATTAAATATTTCAAACTAAAAAAAGTTTTTTTCTTTTATTTCTGCGCAATACTTTGCAAAATTATGTACTAAAACTTTTAAGGCACAAAAAACTAATCACGCACACAAAGTCGCACAAAAGATTTTAAAAACAAAATGGTGCTATGCTTTATTTCTTAATGTCTGCTTGTTCACTTCCATTCATATCACAAATATTGTGAATTGTAAAGTATTAGAATATGTATGTTTAAACTGTTATCAAATATGATGAGAGTGGCCTTTTATAAAAGTTATTATTTTATTAAAAACTGGTTAAGTAGATTTTGAAACAGGTTGAGTGTATGTAACTAAATTATAAATAGGTTTTTAGCGATCGTATATGTACTTAAATATAGAAAGTATATAAGTACTTTGCACTTCTATTTTATGAACCGTGCACAGGAAAAAATACGAAGTACAATCATAAAACTAAAAAGTAAATTTTTAGTTAGTGTAATATTGTAAACATAAGCTTATTTTTTACTTTTTGCATGCATAGCATGTTTCTGAGTCTTTTTCTGCCATGGCTCTTCTTTCAATTTAGTTGTCGTATATGCAAGCAATTAATAATTTTCATCAATTTTTACCAAACTAAAATCAAAGATTGAATAAACTCTGATGAAATAAAGCCTAACCTTGACAATATTTACTTCTTTTTGGGGGAGTCCTTTGAAAAAGGAAAGTGTTATTCATGTGGATTGAAGTTGAAATACCTTCGCCATATTACTACAGTCGGACCCCGATTTAATGAATTCATTGGGACCGAAACTTTTACATGTTAAATCGGGGTTATTGGTAATATCGGGGTGTGAAGATTTTTTTTTTTTTAAGTGCACTTACCTTATCTAAAACCCCTAATAAGCAACTGCGCAAAAATATGCATAATTAGAAAGTGAAACTAAATTAGAAACTTTTTATTTAGCATTTCAGGACTTATTACATGCTATTTAATTTGAAATTTTAAACTACTAACACTAAGTAATGATGTTTGGCACTTTTCTTGATACTTAATTGGAAATAGTTCTCTTTCGACCTAATGGAGAGAAGAAGATATTGTGTCATTTGCGGCCTGCTGCATGAGATATGTTTTTTCAGTTTCCAGGCCATATAAAGCATTTGAAAAAGTAAGTTTTAATGGGAGTTTCACTATCAATTCTCTGCATCAAAATCAGTATTCGTTGGTTGCCCCTGCGCCCACCAAAGATTGCTGATTGATTCCAAGAAAAGTCTCTTCTATTTCGGACAATATAGATATAATGTTTGAAAAGCAATCCAATATTTTCAAACTCAAATTAACAAAAAAAAAAAAAAAAAAAAAAAAAAAAATCGGCTATTAAAATAATTCATTATTCAGGGTTTTTTATTCTGTTAATAGGGGTTTTTGCCTTCATTTTTGTCGGGGGGAAAAATTCGTTAAATAGAGGTTCGTTAAATCGGGGTCTGACTGTATGAAGAAACACAACTTAACTCAATGCAGATCACCTTTCCATATTTCACTTGATAAATTCCATGAAAAGAAGTTAACAATGTCAAGATCAGAGCCATATTATAGTTTTCAATCCTCTTTCTGATTCGAAAAATAAAAATTAATTAATAATTTGTTAAAAGAATTCTATGAATGTCTGATTAAATTGCCTTTGTCCTTCATTAATATTAGAGTAAAAATTTTATTCCTAACATTTTCATCTCCTTAGAGAAAAAAAAAATCAGGGAAAATTGTTTGAAAAAGCAATTTACCACCTGCATTTCATGAGAGTTATTTCTAATACTTTTGAAAAATTAATGTTAATTCAAGTTAACTCTTTTGATGGAGAAGTTCATTTTTGTAATTACTTGAAAGTCTTTAAAGCATTTTCAACCGCCAAAACACTGAGTTAAGTGAATATAAACCTTTTATTATAGCTCTAATATGCTTTTTTTTTCTATCAATGTTTTCTCTTTCATTCTGAAATACATGCAAAATTTAATTGCAGAAAATATTTTCTACTGTATGTTTACATTTGAGTAGATTACTAATACTATTGTGATCTATTATATTAATTTATTATTTTATTTAGTTAAATATTTAAGATATAGGGATTTTTTAATGTGGTGTGTTTTACAATGACATTTGAGACTTTTAACCAAACTTCCCATAAAAAAACCTAATTGTTGAGAATCTTATTTTTAAAGAGTTTTTGTTAATAACCGCATTTGTATGTCTTAGTTTGTATCAAAATTTTTAACGTATATAAATTGAAACAACTTTCTCTTGCATATGACCATCGAACACATAATCTTCGTAAGTGATATTACTATAGTTCACAATTTAGGAACCTCAGATGTTTAAAAGTAGACTAGGTGCTGTATTGTGTGTGCATACTGTACAAATATGTATTCCTGAAAATGTAATTGCGCTTGTCTTTAATGTGTGTTGGAGAGAACCTAAACAATTACAATCTCAGGGTTTTCTGTAGATAAAATGCTGCTGTAGATTTCATTTGCTTAGTCTGTGATTTTATTGTTGATTTCTGTGTTACATATCAATCCCAAAGTTTGATTTAAGTGAGTTCTCATGACGTCGTGTTACTTATAGTCGAGGGCACCCTGATAGGTCGCTGTGACCTTCAAAAGATTTCCTTATTCGCAAATTTTCTCTGATAAATAGACAAAATTATCATAATTTGGCAAGTTTTGTCTGACAGCTCTACAAAATTATCATCATGTAGCAAAATTTGGAGTTCCGTTCGGCAAATTGAGAATTTTCGACCTGCCAAAACATTTAAATGTGGGGTTGCCCCTCCCCTGGTTTTAGCATGCAATGAAATATTGAGATGAAAAGGAAGTCAACACGAAGAGGAGAAAAGGGGGAGAAAAAGAATATTTTTCCTAAGGGAGAAAATTTAATTTATTTGGAGACAACCTCAGTTTCTTTTCCTTTTTTTGGTATTAAAAGATAAAATTAATTTAAATTCATCGTATAATTTTATTTTATTTCATGGCTTTCAGAAAAATCTGAAAATGTTTTCTGATTATATCTGACAAAGATGGTGTGAGAAATAAATGAAACTCATAGTGGGTCTTTTAAACCTCGAGCTACTATTATTTTGTTCCCTAGTTCAGCCAAAATTTACTTTTTCAAGGAAGCGGCTCTCATATCGATTCGTACATGAAATTACTGAAGCTCCTGATTGGGTGGGGAGTTATAGAGATTTTCACCTTAATATTGTTAATATTTTATTCAAAAGATCATAGATATTAATTTCCAATCCTTACTCATGCTTAGCAGAATGCAATTTTACTCAACAATGTTATGTTAATTGGTCAATTGCAGTGAAATGACAATAGGGTTGTTTCCTTCAGTCAAAAGTACTACTTTCAGGCACAGAAATTGATGGAATAAGCAAAAAAAAAAATAATAATATGGACCCAGAAAATACTTTCATTTTCCCAACAGTTATTTTTTAATTTTTTTTTTTAAATGTCCAATTATTCAAACAAGGCATGGTCTTTATGAGGTCATAAATGATGTCCTTTGGTGCATTTTTCACTGCGTTTCCATGTTATGATAATCAAGCAGCGAATTAAAAATTGCCTCTATGCTTGCTATCAACCATATCGTTGCCAGTACACGTGAATAAAGATTCAAATTAAATATTGTGCTCTTCTGAATGGCAACAGTGAATTTCATTTCATCATTTGTGATGTTATCGGCAGAAGCGTTAAACAATGAAAGCGCATCAATTAAAGCAATTTTTCAAAAATATTAAACTTAGTCAAATTATTTAAAAAGTGGTCAGATCCTATGTTTCTAAGCATTCTCTTTCAGAAAAAAATACTTTTAAAATTTTGGAAACGAACCCATTGCAATATTAGTTTTAAAAAATTGCTACATGGTAAATGTTAATTGTACTTCAGAGCTATGTTTTTCCATTTACAAAAAAAATACCATGCTCAAATTTTCACAACGTTGAACAACCTAATGTCTATGCTTTTTTTGTGAACCAGTTTCATCATTCACACTCACCTCATCGGAGAAATTTTAAGTTTTTTTTGCAAATTTAACATTCCCCCTCCCCCCCATATTTTACAAGACGTCATGCGTTCTTCTATTCCTCTGGGCAGAATTTTTTTTTCTATCGGATAAGTGGCAAAATAATTCCCTTTGGACCAAATCTTTTTGATACATGCAAAACACTGATGAAACGCTGAAACTTGTTGTGTTTGGTCTGAAATGTCACTACTTAAAACAGGGAAAACAAGTGTATGTGGTTTTAAATGTGTGCTTCCCTACCTGTCTTCATCTGCTGTACATAATGTAGGTATTTTGTATAGTAATATACATGGCTTTTTAAATGTAACAAAACAATAATCAGTGTCATTCCCTACCTTCTTGGATGCAAAGGAAATTTCGCTTTTCTCCAGCTAGATGCTACTGCTTTTATGATTTTAGTAATAAAAATTTTAATAAATAATTTTGTTTTTGATAAAAATGTGTGTGCATTTCTTGTTTTGAAAATTACATACTAAGATACAAAATACAAATCCTAATAGAAATTTAGTGGGATATATTTTTACAACTGACCTGAAAATCGGAAATGCTCCTCAAACTTTTGTGGAGGGTTATTTTCAGCTTTTTATTTTAAATTATGGGGAAAAAAAAGCAATTGGATTTTTTTTCAAATACATTTCATTTGTGTGCTCTTGTTTTTAGATTAAATTTCAAACATTCTAAATGTTAAAAATTATGGTATTGTTGTGTTGTTCTTAACCGTTTTCATATTTTTGCTTCTCAAAATGGAATTTATTCCTCTAAAAAGTGACAAGGAGTATTTTCATGCCTGGGGGGGGGGGGAGCCTAGCAAAATTTTCTGCATATCTTGCCACTATTTCATCACGGGTCTTTTTGACGTGATACTGCAGGCATGATATTTCCCTCCCTTTTAATTAATGATTTTTAATGTGCATGTGATTGTCTATTCACACAGGGGTGCATACCTATGCGGTGGGAGGCATGGCAAAGACTGGGCCATTAAAATTTATAAGGGGGCTATTTTGAGGGGTATATTTTACTTTTGGGGGTCTTCATGATATTTAGATGTGCGCCCTTTGCTCTTAGGGGTACTGGGCACTCCCGATTCATACTTGGGCAAATATTGCTATTTGGTAAAATTTATCTTTAAAAAATGCTTGTTTTTGATTTTTTAAATACAATGTTTGAAATTTAGAGTACGTAATGCTTTTATGAGTTGATGAAACATTGAATATGAAAATATCTTGTTTTAATGATAACTGTGCGCAACCTGATGAAATTTTGTTCTTAAATGATTCATACAGTTTGTCCCCCCAACTCCAAAAGGAAAGAAAAACTTGGCCCCACCTATATCTACAAGACATTATTTTATGCCAAAATTTCTGGTTTTTAGGTTTACAGCCACGAGCCTTTCCATCCGATCCGTCGTATACTTGGATCACTTAGTTAATTTGATTGCTTTTTTAGGGGGATTCAAACAACGAGTTGCAATTTTCAATGAGTTTTGCCTCTTAAAATGGTTTTTAGGTTTACAGCCACGAGCCTTTCCATCCGATCCGTCGTATACTTGGATCACTTAGTTAATTTGATTGCTTTTTTAGGGGGATTCAAACAACGAGTTGCAATTTTCAATGAGTTTTGCCTCTTAAAATGGATAAAATGGTTGGATTAAGGAAGGGACCACAATTTTTAGTTTCTGTTCTCCCAAATGAAATGGCAGTCCAAAGTATTTTTGCTTATAACCCATGCTTGATAGACTTTTTTTTTAAAACCTCTTTTAACAAGAAGTTTTTCTGAACTGAACCAGACCTATTTTGTTGTTTACTAACACTGGTTTCTAAAGTCAGCTTAATGTTACAAACAACTTAGGCTGAAGACCTCAGCCATATTAGACTAATTTAGAATTCTAAGAAGCGTAACTCGCATAAATAGAAATCCTGTCATAACCTTGTCAAGAGTAGCTTATTAGTGTTATATGAAACACTATAATTTAAATGCATTTTGAACTTATGTTAATATTTGATGTTATCTTTGTTAAATAATGCACAAAATGATGAATCTTCACGCAAAATGCTATTATATTAAAATCCGACCGCATCTATTTATTCATCTATGTCGCTCGACCTTCGTGCGAATGGTAACGATTTGAGATTCCAACCAAGTATCAAAAGATTCGAAATTTTAGGTGGATCATGAATAGCCTGGTCTTATTTTTATATGACTTTTAGCTAGCAGAAATATTTATTAAAACGTCTGTTTTCAATGACCTTTCATTTGCTTTGAAATTACGGAAAGCAGCTGTGGTATCTTACCACCAACTCTTTCTTTTGGCTCGAGCGAAAGTCGATTCAGTAGACGCAGAAGAAAAGTTTGCCGTCTTGAGCGAAAGTAAAAAAAGTAGGCCGTTGTCTTTTTGAGAGATCATAAAAGCTCCTATATTACGGGAAATAACTAGGGGGAATGAGAGAAAGTTATGTTTTCACATTTTTGGATCAGAGCAGATTTCTTGTGTCAAATTTCAGTAATGATTGCAATAAATAGCGATTACTACGTTTTAATTGCCGCATATTCGTTAAAATTAAACTTATTGGATGTCGAGTGATAGGTGGAGCCAAGTTCTTATCATGGACGGATTATTACATACAACGTTATGGACATATATAATAATATGTATAATAAAGTGAACTTAACAGCTTTGGGGACAAAGTTCATTTTTCTTTTACCATTCCTTTCAGCCAAAATGTATTCATATGTCCTTTTCCCTGTGAGGAGAATAAAATCATAACATTTAAAAAGAATGCGAAAACTTTTTGTTAAACACACATTCAATCAAAAATTGCAGTCAGCTGAATATATTCCATGTTTCTAAAAACTCTACTTTTCAGAAAACCTCTTTAATGAATAGTAATATACTATAAGTTATACCATAGTCATCAAAAAATAAATTATCTATGCACAAAAGTGTACTGTGCACAATCATAATACACTTTATAATACGAAAAAAAAAAAACGCGTCAAGAAGGAACTGTCAGAATGAAATGAAATTTTATATACATGAGTACAACATTGATATGAGAAAGTGATTTCAAAATGAAAGCAAAATAATTATTTATTACAGGAGAAATATCAAATGAATGGAGGTTTTAGTATCCTGTTGGGCTACAGCATGGATGTACGAAGCGATATTGGCAAAGAGTAGGACTTAAAAGTGTTGTACGATTTGCTACGTCACCTCACGCAACATTTTTGTATTGGCACCATTTATTCAATCAAATTCCAACTCCTACTCCATCCAATTTACCATCCAAAGTGATTTCAGATATGCTCGATCCGTGACAAATCGGGGGATTGAGGAAGCCAGATAAAGAGATAATGTGGGAGAAGTCCCCTGACACCCTTGCTGTGTGTGCCTGAACATTTTCCTGTTAAAAAATGACTTCCGGAAGCCCCACCATAAGAGCTAACACCATGTGTCTAGAGCACATACGTACAATGTCACAGTGTTGTCATCCATGTTTTGTATACGATAGCACCCCATGATATCCAACTCTGAGTACGGTGTGCAGCTGAAACTGGCTTTCACAACGGGGTCTTCACAAGCGTACACGATAAACAAATCATCATTTCTCAAACTGAATCTGAGCTCGTTGCTGAAGAATAACTGGATCTATTTGGTTGCAGCCCAACCCCATCGATTGTTACTCTATTCCAAATGGGAGCAGTGGCGGACCTAGAACTCAAGCAGGGGGGGGGGGGGCTAATCTCGGTACAAGTGAAGAGTCGCCGTTTTAGAGGGTCTTTTCCGTTGTTTTTGCGAATACACTCAATCTCGAAAGGAGGGAGGGGGAGCATCGCTCTTAGAGGGACATACACCCTTCTTTAAACAATATGAAATTTTTCTCTACAAGAGGTCCCTCTCCCAAAAAATTTAGGACTTTAAATATGATTTTTTACTTGAAATAAACTTACATAGTATACTGAAGAGTATGAATAATTTCGCGAACATTTTAAAGGTCTGAAAACACTAGATGTACCTCAGTTGGTTATTAAGCTACAAATTATATCCTCATGACCATAGCTAAGACGGAATTGCAAGCAAACACACACAGTTACAGCATCCAGAGATTGCAGCTGCGCTCTAGCTTTATGCTCATGAGTCTGGAGTAGCTAAAACCATGCTCAGGCAAAAACCTCATATAAAGCTGAGTAGGAAAAAAACGATTGCAGAACGCGAAAGTATTTCCTCGAAGCCTTTCCATTCGATTGCAGATCACATTTTAATCTGTTTTAAGTTTTGACCAAATGGGAGAATGGGATAGGCTACAGTCTCCTAGCCGCCCTCCCCTTTCTATTAATACGCCACCATATATAGTACTTATATTTAAATGCAATGCATATTTAAATTCGCATATGTATCGCAGTATTAAAAGTCGATTTTATCTAGTGTAAGTTCGGACCTCAAGGGGGGGGGGGCGGTAGCCCCCTGAGCCCCCCCTGGATCCGCCACTGAACGGGAGCGACGGTGTGAAAGCCATAATCCTGTCTTTGCTTTCTGCGGCACATCACACCTGCAGCTGGGGTGATACTATCGGTTGCTATGGCATATGATACATGGTCATTGGTTACCAATAAAATTAATTCACAACATCATGGCAGCCTTACGGTACATTTGCTCCAAGTATCACTCACATGTGTTGGCAGTCACTGTGGGGCTCCCAAAAGCCATATTTTAACAGGACAATGCTCGGTTACACACAGAAAGGGTGTCAGTGGACTTTCTGTTCCACGTCATCACCTTCTCTGGCCTGATTGATCGCCTGATTTGTGATCCAGATCGAGCATATCTGGGATCATTTTGAACAATTAACTTGGACGGCCTACGAGTTCAATCGATTTAATGGTGCCTTTACAGTAAATGTGAAACAAGATGACGTAGGACACCATACGAGACTGCTATGCCTCAATGCTCGACTTTACGCCTTGTACATTCCCGCTAGAGGTGGCTCAACAGGGTATTAAAATCATTTTCCGGTAATAAATGATCATTTTACTTGCATTTTTTAATTACTTTCTAAAATCAATGTGGCCCTTACGTATGTTAAAATTTCATTTCATTTTGACTATTCCTTCTTAGTACCTCAATTGCTTTTGTTATAGAGTGTATTTAAGATGATTCTAACGTACCTAAGAAAATGAGAATTTAAATTCATCAATGTTTTTGAGGGTGTACTTTTAGTTACTTAATTGAGTTGCCCATTGCTTTACAGTAAAGGGTCTTTGGCCTCCTATTCTGTTAGCACCGACTTGTTTTTGTAAGTAGCACCGTAGCGTTGGTTTCTGCCCCCCCCCCCTCTGCAAAGTATGGCATTTCTTATGCAGATAGAGTATTTCGAAACGAAGAAAATATCAGGTTGTTAACATGTATATTTCCTCCCCGGAGCTAAAAATTAACGTGTCGATGATCTCCTTCGGAAAATTTTCAAAATAAGTGTCCTTAATGCAAAATTTTAGCCTATCTTTGATGACCTAACGGAAGTGGAGGTTCGAGGGCAACATAAATGAAAAATCCATTCACTTCTGCTATTGAGATCAATGGATTAAATGCTATTACTGATGAATAGAAAAACCTTTTTTGGCAATGATAACTCAAAACAGTAACATGTTTACCTTTATTTTCATTGGTCCCCTTGGTTCGGTTTTGAAATCATGTTTCAGATGATTATGACAAGGCTCGCTAATTTGAACTTTTCCCGCCTGAAAAAAGGTAAAAGAAACAAGTATTTAGAAAATCTGAAATTGTGTATTCAATTGTCTATGACTGCCCAAAATTAATTTTCGCGGACACATAAAGCATTAAAAGTAAAAGTAAATTTCCTCCAATTATGAAATAAAATATATATAAATAAGCTTTGTTCTTAGTCATTGAACGTTCTACAACTTCATAGTTCACTAGGCAATCTCTATTTTCAAAAAATAAAGAGATATATTTTTGCGTGATCACGAATTGCTCATTATCTCACCTCTTGACAAAAGTTTATGTTGCTCTGATTTTTCAAATTACCACGACTACAATTGTTTAAATTTTTATTTAGGGAGCGAATTTTTCGTCGTCGTAGTTACAAATCGTCTGCGGTTTGATTTTATTCACATTTTTTTCAGGGCTTAACTCAAGTTGACTTTACATTAAAAAAAGTTTTTTTTTTTTTTTGCGTTAAATTATGTTTTTTTCTTTTCTTTTTTCCAGGAAAAGCACTTATATAGATGAATTTAAACAGCAAAACTTCATCTAAATACAAAATTTCCAGATTGTTAATTTCCATCATTTAAGATTCATTACGTTATATGCTGTAAATAAATTTTATGAGAAGTACACTGGAGGATATCGGCCATACCTTTATATTTATTACTGCATCCTAATCACCATTACTTTTTTTATGGATATGCACGTATTACCCATTCTAGAGAATTACCAGTTATAATATGACGGGTGCAAATTTCTTGCCAATTTCCATTCCATTCCATTTGTAAAAACAAGAAACCCAACTAGTAGGGTCCTGTAGAAACTCGTGACTGCGAAAAACATAATTTGAAATCAAGACCAGTGGCGTAGCTACAGTATTTGCCGCCCGGGGCGGTCCTTCAATTTGCCGCCCTTTCGTTGTGAAATAGCTTATACACAAAACTCTCAAACGTGTTTAAATTAAAACTAGCAATTTAATTAAAAAAAGACCTTATTATTCTCTATGTACTTTCAAACGAAAAAAGCGGGGGTGGGGGGGGGGAATAACGGCCCACATTTGAAGAAAATTGCTAAATTTAAGTCAAAAGCCGCAATTTTAGCAAAGTTATCAGAAAGGGCGCGTTGTGTGTGTGTGTTTTGCTCCAGATTTTTTTTCAAAATTAGTCTCTTTTAATGTTTCTTTGTTGACGTTAGGGGATCGGTAGGCAACGAAAGGAAATTTCACGAAATTTTAAAATGCAGGTTAGTCTACTTAGAAGAAGTCAAGAGAATCGGGAATGGTCGGGTACTCAATGTAAAAATTTTAAGCTCCTAAATAGAAGATAAAATAAGGGGAAAGAGGGCACCGAGGTTTCTTACTTAAATGTTTTTTAAGTTGAAATCAATTTTAAGGGCATCTTTGGTGGTTTGGTTGAAAGGGGAAAGTTCGGATTCTTTCTTTGGAAATTTTTCGGCACCGAAGTCTCAAAAACGCAATTCCAGGCTGTCTTTGGTGACGTTGAGAGGTTCCCTAATGGCTTTAAAAATGTTGTGAAGCGCCAAGCGGTTCTTTCTTAAAAAATTTCCGTAATTAACGTCTGACTTTGGGCTTTGTTTTATAATGTTAGGAGGAAGAGGGGACAGAGGGAGATTTCCCTCTAAAAATCATTCTTAAAGCTGAATTTCATTTTAGACTATCAGTTAGAAGGAAGGGTTAGCGAACTCTCCTACTCACGCAAATTTCTAAGAAAGAAAATTTTGGGCTATCTTTGGAGACGTAAGGAAAAGGGGTGAAGAGAATTTTTTCAAAATTAAAGTTTTAAAAACGCAGTTTTAATCTTAGGAGATATAAGTTGAGAGGGGGAGGGCGACTAAGATATCTGTCTCGGAAAATTTCCAAAATTGAGGTCCTAAAAACGTATTTTAGGCTACATTTGATCACTTTAGGAGATAAAGGACAATTAGGATTCAAATGCTGTTTTCACAAATTGATATTGAAATATCGAAGCTTTAAAAACATAATTTTAAGCTAGATGTTGAGACTTTAGAAGAGAGGGTGGGAGTTTTCTACAGGAAAGTTTTCAGAATTGAAGGCCTAAATATATGTTTTTTGGCTGTATTTGCTACGTTAGAGAAAACGGTAGGGCTAAGGGCTCGGCCCAGAAAGTTTCCAACATTAAGGTCTAAAAACGTATTTCTAAACGTATTTGGTGATATCAGGAAAAGGGATAAGATATTAAATTGCTCTCCCGCCTAAAAACATTTTCGCACTGTTCGACTACAGATTGGGGGTGGGAGAAGTTCCCAACCGGAATTATTTGGAACTGAATAATTTAAAACGCATTTTAGACTATGTTTGGATAAGTGGAGGGTCCAACCCAAATGTTGAAAAACGAAATTCGCTTACCTTCCATAAGGAATAGATTAATATGTGATCTAAAATTGTCGGATAGATTATCTACTCGCAAAAGCGAGAAAACGGAAATCTCTTTTACTTCGTTTGAAGAAGAGAACTCTTGTAAAGAGTGGGAAATCAAAGCAAACTCTGAAAAATATAAAGTGTGACGAGCAATAAATTGTTTCGTGTAACATTTAACACCTCCCCCCCCCCCCTTTTCTTACTCTTGTCACCATTTTCCTGAAGTAAAAAAAGGGAAATTTTTGTTTCACGTGCAGGCTTTCAAGAAACTCTAAACTTAAAATCTTGTATTATCTTTTTCTAATAACAAAAATCGGAAAAGTTCATTGTTTTCGTCTTCCTGAAGTTAAGCTCTACAGTCTAAATAACAGATTTAAGAAAATAATATGCACTTTTCATAATGCACTCAAAAAGACAAAATAAAACAGATTTTTCTGGGTCATAATGGAATATTTAAGTATTATTCCTTTAGTTTTCAATTATTCCAATAAAATGACACCGCAAACGAAGAAAAGAGCGGCTCAAGTCAGGTAGAGAATTTCTTATCATTATCGAGCTTTCAATCATAAATTTGAGCGTTGAAACAGGCATATTTTTCTGGGAAAGTTTGGTTTAAAATGACCTGAGTCGCACTTTTCTTCGTTTGTGGTATCACTTTCTTGGAATAATTGAAAACTACAGGAATACTCAAATTGTCCATTATGTCCCAGAAAAGTTATTTTGTCCTTTTGAGTGCTTTAAGAAGCGATTTTCTTTCTTGCAGTAATAGATTGAAACCATAATTTCCTTATTTAGAAAATACTTTTAATTCTTCCACATCAAAAGGGCCAATTGGCCGTCCCTAGAAAAGTGCCGCCCGGGGCGGACCGCCCCCCCCCCCCCCTTAGCTACGCCACTTATCAAGACGTAAAAATTCAAATGGATACTGGATGTTTTTTTTTTCAACACTTACTTCTCCATGAGTTTGCATTCTCGCTGCTGTGTTTACAGTATCACCAAAGAGACAATATCTAGGCATTTTCAATCCTACGACACCTGCAGCAACTGGACCGGAATGCATACCTGAAGAGGAGATATCTGAATTTAGAATCATTTGAAATATCTACGCTACATTAATATCAAGAATGGGGTTGTTTTCATCAGTCAGCAATCAGTGACTCCAAGTAGTAAATATTTGTAGTCACTGAAGTTGATAGAATGAGCAAAAAAAAAAAAAAAAAAAAAGGAGTGAGGAAATTTTTTTATTTTCGAAATGTTAAATTTAAAATTAATTTTTTTTTAAGTGTCCGATTTTTCAAATAAGGCGTGGTCTTTATGACGTCACAAGTGACGAACTTTGCCGCGCTACTCCACTGGCTCACTGAATGCTCACGCTTGCTGCCTACCGCGTTTCCAAGTCATGATAATTCAGAAGCGAATTAAACATTGCGCTTTACGCTTGCTATCAACCATATCGTTGCCAGTACAGGTGAGTAAAGGAGCGAATTAAATATTGCTCTCTGCGCTAATGTCATCAGTGATTGGCATTTCATCACTTGTGATGTCATGGTGCAGAAGCATAAAAAATGAAATTGAATTTGCGCACCGATTAAAACAATGGTTAAAAAATATTAAACTTTGTCAAATTATTTTTAAAATGGTTAAATCCTATGTTTTAAAGCATGCTCTTTCAGAAAAAAAGACTTTTAAAACTTCGGAAATGACCCCATTGTTGCATTCCACTGAGTTAGCCAATGTGTTTTTAATCCTTACTTGTTAATTTCAGATAGCATAGGAGATTTTTTTTTTAATTTTTTATACTTAAGATGCTACTAAAGATTGAGTGGAGTAGTGAAAAATCGAGAAATTGAAGATCGAAGTTAACCTATATAAATGTTAATAAAGTGCTACAGTGTACTTCACCGTAATGTGCCGTACGGAATGCATTGTTAAAAATTCAGAAAAATTTTGAGATAAATATTAATGAAAAACGGAGAGTTTACAGTGAACAGAAATATTTTATAGTAAATTTGTACTTTTCTTCACCTCACCCAACCTCTTAGCGTATAGTTTTAGGTTTTAACACACGAGTGGTACGCGAAAAAGGCAACAGGTATGGGTAAATATGTACTTTTTTTCCACCTTACCCCACTTTTAGAGATATGCCTTAGGTTGTACCACAGGAGGGGTCCACGTAGCGACCCCCCCCCCGTATGGCTGGGTTCAGAGGCAGATAAATGTATTGTACTTTTCTCCACTTTACTCCACTTTTTAGCGATAAGTCTTAAATTGTACTATGGTAAATGCAGGGGCGGATACAAAGAGGGTCATGGGGCTCATGATCCCGCCTAAACTGTTGATAATATTATCCATCCATCATTATTGCATGTGATCATAATTTAATAATCGCATACGAGATGGATGGATGCAGAATATCATGCAAATAGCTTATAACACATTGCGTTCTAATACTTTTTGAAGTGAGTGTTTTGCATAATCTGTTTAATTCATTAATTATTAGTTTAAGTAAATGTTTGAAACAATGCTTCCTTTCATTGCTTCTGATGATGCTAATTAGAAAAGTTTGTGCCATACAAGGCGTCTTATTACTTGTCGATTTCGTATTCTTTATTGAAACCCATACAGTGTTAAAACAAATTTCGTACCAAAACTCCATATTTTTCAGCATGACACCCCCCCCCCTCTTCAAAATGCTAGTCTGTATCCACCCCTGGGTAAATGTGTACTGGAAAAAGTAAGCGATTGCAGCGCTAATTGGCACACCACGTGACTTACGGTGCAAAGCAGAACTTAGTTCTCCATTCCTGCTATCCCATGGAGTCCCATTCAGTGTAGGGGTTAACACACTGTTCTACAAATAATAAGAAAGCAGGTTCAAGCCCCTTGCTTGCATTTTATTCTTTTTTACTCAACACAACTAGCCACAGCGTCCTCTATTTTTTACTGTTAAATTTTAGAGTAAAATAGGTTTCTACAGTAAAACGTATGGTGGTAGAACTTCTACGACAGTTGCTCGTGAAATTGAATTCAAAATATATGAGGTTAAATACCTATTCTGACTTGAACTTTTTCTCCGCCATAGGTAGTGCTAAGTTGATCTACTTGCTCAACCATGTCCAGAGCTGCCCTGGCCACGTTCTGGGCGTGATCTGGTCTCCTTTCAGGGGCCCCGCTTACTAACATGTACACTTGACCAACAGTTTCTACCTAAAAAATATAAGAAATTCTTGGGTCAGAGGTCAGACGAAATTTTAGATACAATAGAAAGAAGTAAGCGCTTGAAATGGCGACAGGCTGGACATATTGCTAGAAGACAAGATAATTGATGAACCATTAATGGGTTAGACTGGTACCTACGAGATATGAAACGACATAGAAAACGCCCGCAAAATTAGATGGATGATGAAATTCGAAAATTGGCAGGCATTAGATGGAAATCCAAAGCAACAGATAGAACAATTTGGAAGCAGTTAGAAAGGACCATCTAACAGTGGATTGACAATAGTTGAAAGTGATGATGATATATATATATATATATATATATATATATATATATATATATATATATATATATATATATATATATACAGTCAATTCGCAATAACTCGAATCTAAAGGGACCGACGAAAAACTTCGACTTATCAGAAAGTTCGACTTACCACTAGTTTCAGTTTTCGACATTTAATATGAAAAACCATCGAATATTTTAATTAATATGTACAAATAACAGACAAAATTACAAAATTTTGAAGTTTTTAAGCACAATATGCACAGTTTAATCAAAAATATTGAGAGATAGAAAATCAAAAGCATAGTTTTGAATTCGATACTGCTGGAACCATTTTAAAAAGAGCTGACTCTGCTTCAGGGAACGTGCACATCTTCATTCGTTTTAAATTCAGATTCATGGATTCTACCGCTTTAAAAGTTTCACTTTTTTGTTTAATATCATGGACAGAGTACTTGCTTAGACATCTTTAATAGTAAAGAAAACTCACTCTGCCTCTCAGGAACTTACCAGCAAATGATCGAACTGAAGAATGAAGGGGAACGCATCTTAACTTAGGTCAACCTTTGAATAAAGGTATAATCAGTTGACTTGACAACTTGACAGCTTAAAAGCAAATTATAAGTCTAGTAACATGGCAAAGTGTAAACAGTACAGTGCAACAAAAGAAAACATGCTAACTCATTTCCACACGTGTAACTCCTTTATCACACATATTAACTCAACTCTTCTTGCTTTAGAGGTCTATTGGGCAGGAATTGCAAGTGAAGGTGAATTATTTTTTCTCTTATAGTCACTTGTTTCCTTATTACTTTTTTTTTTCGTTCTTTTAAAATAAACTTCGAGTCATTTTAAAAAAACTTCGAGTTAAAGGAAGATAACTTCGAGATATTGAGAATAATTAGCATGGAGTTAAAGACAAAGGGCTCGAAACTTGATTAAAACTTCGAGTTATAGTAATATTTGAGTTAGCGTACTTCGAATTATTGCGAATTGACTGTATATATTTATAAGAATATATATAAATATTGTTACAAATCCTGTAAATAGTAATTATTGTAGTAACGTAACCTGTAAATAGTTTCCCGTAATGAATATACAACCCCTTTTCATATGGCTAAAGTATACAACCCCCTATTCTTTTTTTCTTATTTCATTCCCTGATTTTATCAATGAAAGTGTAGTTGTAGAACGTTGTAGCATTTTCTGGAATCTTTGAGAGCTCTCTTTTCGGTGTTATATAAACGGTTACGCTGGATAAAGAGTTAGTTTCGATTGAGAATTTGTTCTGAGAGTGTATTAGCTCTGTTTATTGCGAGGCATTTCGCTGTTTTGTTTTCGTATTTGGAAGTAAATACGTGTGTAAACGTTGAGTTTACGGTGTTGTGTGATAATTGCTTAATTGCTGATGAATAATTTAGCAGTTGTTGACGATATTTCCTGTACATAGTGTAAATAAATTTCCTGTGTTTTTATCAAGAACTGTGTCATCCTTTCAAGAAAATTGGAAGTCTCACCGAATCCGTTACAATTTGGCGCCCCACACGAATTTAACGCAGCATAGGATCTACACCGGAGAACACCTCCCTATTAAACAGCATCCAAGACGACTACCGTTCGCCAAGAAGGAAGAGGTTGAAACCCTCCTGAAAGAGATGAAGGAGAATGATGTAATCGAACCGTCATTTAGTCCTTGGGCCTCTCCCATCGTCTTGGTCCGAAAGAAAGATGGCTCCACCAGAATTTGTGTCGATTACCGACGGCTGAATGAAATCACCAAGAAAGACAGTTACCCTCTTCCACGGATAGACGACACCTTGGACACTCTTTCCGGACACAAGTGGTTTTCGACCCTGGACTTGAAGAGCGGCTACTGGCAGGTTAAGATACACCCTGATGACCGAGAGAAGACAGCGTTTACAACTGGACAAGGCTTATGGCAGTTTAAAGTGATGCCCTTCGGCCTCTGCAATGCACCAGCTACGTTCGAGCGTCTTATGGAGACAGTGTTAAGAGGACTTTCCTACGAATCCTGTCTGGTCTACTTAGACGATATTATCATCGTGGGACGCAGTTTCGAAGAACATCTGGCAAACCTTAGGAAGGTGCTGCAAAAGCTTAAGGAAGCCAATCTGAAGTTAAGCCCGTCCAAATGTAATTTGTTCCGCCGGGAAGTGAACTACCTTGGTCACATCATCTCTTCTGAAGGTGTACAAACCGATCCAGAAAAGGTATCTGCGGTTAAGAGTTGGAGTCGTCCCGAAAACATCCATCAGCTGCGAAGTTTCCTGAAGCTCTGCACGTACTACAGGAAGTTTGTGAAGGGTTTTTCCAACATTGCACGACCTTTGCATGAGCTGACGGAGAACAAGCAAAAGTTTGAATGGTCCAAAGAATGCGAAGATGCATTTCTACGACTGAAGGAGGCTTTAACATCAACGCCTATCCTCGCCTATCCTCAGCCTGAAAAATCCTTCATCCTGGACACTGATGCGAGCAACGAGGGAATTGGAGCTGTTTTATCCAAAGAAATTGACGGCAATGAACAAGTCATCGCTTACTGGAGCAAATGCTTATCAAAGTCAGAGCGAAATTACTGCGTCACCAGAAAGGAGTTACTGGCCATAGTGAAAGCTGTAGAACACTTCCATCATTACCTCTACGGCCGAAAATTTCTGCTTCGGACAGATCATGCCTCATTAACTTGGCTTTTGAACTTCAAAAATCCGGAAGGCCAGATAGCCAGATGGATACAGCGGCTCCAGGAATATGACATGGAGATCAAGCATCGAAAAGGGTTATCTCACGGTAATGCTGACGCTTTATCAAGGAGACCCTGTCCTGAGAACTGCCACTATTGTTCCCGAATCGAGAAACAGTATGGAACGACTAGCCCTACTGCCTATCAGGTGACAGTGACTTCAACATCATCAGAACCTGATCCATGGAGTGACGATCAAGTTCGAAAAGATCAACTTGAAGACCCCGACATAAAACCAATTTTGGAGTTCATGGAAAGTGACAGTCGGCGACCCAGCTGGCAGGACGTTTCCATCTTCAGTCCTGCAACAAAAAGATACTGGGCTTTATGGAACTCGCTCCATTTACGGAACGGCGTGCTGTACCGAAAATGGGAATCTGATGACGGCAAAACATCTAGGTGGCAGTTACTACTTCCCCGATCAAGGATTTCAGATGTTCTGAAAGAAATACATAGTAGTGCGACTGGAGGACATTTTGGTGTCTTGAAAACCCTTAATAAAGTTCGGGAGCGCTTCTTCTGGAGCAAGGCGAAGGATGACGTGGAGAAGTGGTGCTATTCTTGTGACGCCTGTTCTGCTCGTCAAGGACCGAAGAAAAGAAGCAGAGGGAAGCTACATCTGTACAACGTTGGAGCTCCTTTCGAACGAATTGGGATCGACATCCTGGGTCCTCTACCAAGAACTGCTGATGGGAACAAATACGTTCTTGTTTCCATCGACTATTTCACGAAATGGCCCGAAGCGTATCCCATTCCAGATCAAGAAGCTACCACCGTAGCAGAGACTCTAGTCCAACATTGGATCTCGAGATATGGAACCCCTTTGCAGATTCATTCCGATCAAGGGAGGAATTTCATCTCTGCTGTGTTTAAGGGCCTATGTAAAATTTTCGGAATTGAGAAAACTAGGACAACACCACTACACCTACAATCGGACGGCATGGCGGAGAGATTTAACCGCACAATCCTGAATAATCTCTCGCTTATGGTATCCAGAAATCAACAGGATTGGGACAAGAAGCTACCTTTGTTCCTGCTGGCCTACCGCAGTGCTGTCCACGATACTACCGGATATGCCCCATCTCAGATGCTCTTCGGACGAGAGCTAAGGCTACCTTGTGATCTCGTCTTCGGTCGTCCTCCGGATGCGCCTGCATCGCCTGAGGAGTACATCCAGGATCTCCAGGCCCGGTTGGAAGACGTTCATAACTTCGCACGAGAGCGAATCAACATCGCGGCGGAGAAGATGATGACCCGATACGACACAAGGTCTACTGGACATGAATTCAACGAAGGCGACAAGGTTTGGTTATGGAATCCCATCCGACGGAAAGGTCTTTCACCCAAGTTGCAGTCGCATTGGGATGGACCCTACAAAGTCCTTAACCGACTAAATGACGTCGTAGTGAGGATCCAAAAATCACCTAATGCAAAACCTAGGGTTGTACATTATGATCGGTTAGCCCCATACTATGGCCATAGTTCATGAGTATTACGTAAACAACCATGGTTGATAACATAAAAGTTGTAGATAATTTTTGCTTTTAATGTTTAGTAATATTTCTTGTTATTATTGTGTTTTCTGTATCTGTTAGTTATTAATTAATGTGTATATTTGTAAACTTGTGATAGAAGTTTGCATCCTTTCTGGAGATTGTACTGCCCGGGACGTGCAGTCCTTAGGAAGGGGGCAATGTTACAAATCCTGTAAATAGTAATTATTGTAGTAACGTAACCTGTAAATAGTTTCCCGTAATGAATATACAACCCCTTTTCATATGGCTAAAGTATACAACCCCCTATTCTTTTTTTCTTATTTCATTCACTGATTTTATCAATGAAAGTGTAGTTGTAGAACGTTGTAGCATTTTATGGAATCTTTGTGAGCTCTCTTTTCGGTGTTATATAAACGGTTACGCTGGATAAAGAGTTAGTTTCGATTGAGAATTTGTTCTGAGAGTGTATTAGCTCTGTTTATTGCGAGGCATTTCGCTGTTTTGTTTTCGTATTTGGAAGTAAATACGTGTGTAAACGTTGAGTTTACGGTGTTGTGTGATAATTGCTTAATTGCTGATGAATAATTTAGCAGTTGTTGACGATATTTCCTGTACATAGTGTAAATAAATTTCCTGTGTTTTTATCAAGAACTGTGTCATCCTTTTAAGAAAGTTGGAAGTCTCACCGAATCCGTTACAATATATATATGTCTCAGTGGCGTACCTAGCATAGGTGACAGCCGGGTGATAATTTGTGGTAACCCCCCCCCCCATGGAAAATGTTCAAATTTATTCTTAAAAATGCATTTTAGCATTATGTTTTTCAATAACTTGAAATTTCACTTTGGGCGTCACCCCCAGATGGGTGCCACACGGGGCGGACAACGCCCCCGTAGCGACGCCACTGTGTGTATGTCGTCTCAGAGCAACAGTAAGATATCTTAGTGTTATTTCTGAGATTAGATATCTTACTGTTGCTCTGAGACGACGATATATATATATATATATATATATATATATATATATATATATATATATATATATATATATATATATATATATATATATATATATATATATATATATATATATATATATATATATATACAAGGTGTTCCGTTTTAACCTAGAAGATCTTTTTTTTCCGCAACCGTTGGTCCTAGATGCATACTTCCAATTGCAAAAAGAATCAAAATCAGATGCGGAGTTCAGACATTGAAAGTTTGAAGCAAAAATAAAACTGAGTCATTAAAGAAAAATATTAACTTTTTATACGTGCCCCAGGTCCCCTAACTCATGTTTAGGGAAATATTTTCCCATTGAAAAAGAAATCCAACACAAAAAGTTTGAAATTAGTACGACCAATATTCACCGAGAAATGAAACGCAGCGTTTTGTGACTTACACCACTTTTCACTCGTCGTCAACAACACCTTTTGGAGGAAAATATAGTAGTTAACAAGTAAGATAAATGAATACCTTTGTGCTGAACAGTAAAGTAAGACAAAACAACGTTAGAAGACGCACAAATTTGTAAATTACAGCAGACACGTGTTTCGGCGTTACAGGGAACGCCTTTTTCAATGCAAAAAAAGCTCACTATTTTTTGCATTGAATAAGGCGTTCCCTGTAACGCCGAAACACGTGTCTGCTGTAATTTACAAATTTGTGCTTCTTCTAACGTTGTTTTGTCTTACTTTAGTTAACAAGTGTTCAAAATTATATGTGCGCGTAAAGTGTGGTTTTTCAAATTGTTCGAGGTTTTTCAGTGTGTTTTTGCGTATCACGGCATAACATTTGCGTTTATTGTTGAAAAATATAAATACTTAGTGTTTTTTACTTTGACAACCTGTCATTCTTCTGAAAAAGCGATAAGTCATAACCTCATGTTCTGTATATGGTCCCTTAAAACTGTAAACTGGAATATCTTCTTAAATTTTGGTCGCAAAAATGTCAAATTTTTTGTGTCAGTAATAGTTTTTAATGGAGATTATTTCTCAAAATATAAGTTAGAAAACCTGAGGCCCGTGTAAAAAGTTATTATTATTTTTTTATTTTTTGACTCATTTTTATTTTTCCTTCAAACTTTCCATATCTTAACCCTGCATCTGATTTTGAACATTTTTACAATTGGAAGTATGCATCTAGGACTAACGGTTGCGAAAATAGAGACCTCGCAGGTTAAAACGGAACACCCTGTGTGTGTATATATATATATATATATATTTTTTTTTTTTTTTTTTTGATAGCGTATTAAATAGGAAAAAAATAGAGTACCATAAACCAGAAGCCCAATGATGCGCAAAGCAACCAAACAAATAAGCCAGATAAATATAAATAATATCAATAGAACAATAAACAGACAAGTTTACAACACAGATAAATGACAGAGATGAAGCCAGTACTCTTCAGCAATGGAAACTTCATGCTATGGTCAAAAGATCAAAAATTTTAATACTAAAGCTAAGGATTTTACTTTTACACCCGGACACATAGGTAAGACTTTTGATTTTTGCTGGCGGTACGGTAGAGGGACATTATTGATAGCCTTGGCTTCTAATGTCCGAGACGAAACCCCAGTGCTTAGGTGCTTTTGCCCAATGTATTCATGAATGTTGACTTTTTCGGAATTGGACATCCTGTTCTTAGTTTTAGTATTAAATTTTTTGGTCTTTCGACCATAGGATGAAATTTCCACTGCTGAAGAGTACTGACTTAATCTCTGTCATTTATCTGTGGTGTAAACTTGTCTGCTCATTGTTCTTTTGATGTTTAATATATATATATATATATATATATATATATATATATATATATATATATATATATATATATATATATATATATATATATATATATATATATATATATATATATATATATATATGTCATTCTCCAGAAAACGTAATTTTTGAACGCAAATATTTTTCAATTTCGAAACCTTTTGTTTTCTTTTTTTTTCATTCTTACATGAAAGTTTTACCTACTAGAAGTAACCATAAACAATGGCCCAGCTAAGTTCCAATTATTTTACTCATAAATAAAAAAAAATAAAAAAAATGCCTTGTTCACGGAAATAAAAAAAAGGAAAAATCTTTTAATATTTAAAAATCGAGGCCAATTTAATCTAACAAAATCAGAAGATATTCTATTAAATGCAAAATGTTTTACGTTTTGGTCAAAGTGTATACAAAAAGACATAAGATACAATTCAAAAGAGATTACAAGAGATTTTGCTTGCTTAAGCTTTGCTACTGTGACTCTGAGTTTCAAAACACGCACACACACATTTTTTTTTATTTCAATAAATGAATGAAAGCAATATTGTAAAAATATTATTTGATAGCACTTTAGTGTTTTTATAATTTTATTTAGGTAGGCGAACACTTTAAATATTTTTTTCTTCAACATTCATTGCACCTTTCTAAAACTTAATATGATTATTAAATCTTTACTAATAATAAAGCTGAAAGTCTGGATGTCTGGATATCCGGAGGATGTCTGGATCTCTGTGACGCGCAATAGCGCCTAGACCGTTCGGTCGATTTTCATGAAATTTGGCACAAAGTTAGTTTGTAGCATGAAAGTGTGCACCTAGAAGCGATTTTTCGAAAATTCGCTGTGGTTCTTATTCTATTTCAATTTTAAGAACAAAACTATCATAAGATGGACGAGTAAATTACGAAATTATCATAACGTGTAACCGTAACATGGGCACAAGTCAATTGGCGAGATACGAAATTATCATAACGTGAAACTGTAACATGGGTACAAGACAATTGGCGAGAAAATTCACCATACATTATTTGTAAATATACAGACGAACCGAAAGATCTTTTAACTTTTCTATTACGGGCAAAGCCGTGCGGGTACCACTAGTATGAAATAAATAACACATTTTGATTACTTATTTATAGAAAAGAAAAAAAAATTATAGGTTTTTTTTTTTTTTTTAAAGATGAAAGCCATATTTTTAGCAAAAAATTACAACTTCCTTCACATTACCAGTACGTTCAATTTTTCATAATTTTTAAATCTTTTGTGACTATCTCTTCGTTAGATACCAGAGAGTGATATGAACCTCCAATTTGGATATAAGTAACTAAAAACAGGTTTTATGGGTAAATGTTTCGAAATTTCCCCTGAAAAACTTGCCTTTTGCCGCTACGTTTAATTGAGCATTATTTCAAAATCACATATTGCATGTACATTATTTTTTCGAGGTTTATATCACAGTTATATGTTCAATTACTATTTCTGCAAACTTTCATATCTTTAGGGTTAGAGTTCATAAAAACTTTGAAAACGTGGTTATGAGAAAATCAAGAAAGAAAAAGAAAAGTTACACGCAGTGCATTTGCGTTTAGTAAGTTTCTTTTAGTTTTCTCAATAACTCATCGATTAAAAAAAAAAAAAAAAAAAGCGGATTTTTTATTGAAAGAAGAACACCGAGGCTCTCTAAATTTCCTTAAATCGATTTTTTTTTTTCGAAAATTAGGGTGTTCGCCTACAGGGGCGGATCCAAAAATATTTGTAAGGGGGGGTCAAGTTTCAATGGCTGGTGTTGTATCTCCTACGTAAGAGAGCTTCTGTTAACGGGTCTAAGGACCTTTAACCTTCAAAATTTTCGACTTTCTGGGAAAAATATATGTCATGCATAATTTAATTCTGAACAATTTGATACCTTATTTATTACCATACGCAAAAAAACTTCTCAAGCTATCGTAAAAATGCGTAAACTTTTCCTCATAGAGATTTATGTTTAACAGCAGCTGTTTAAGCCGCCTTTTCTCAGGGTGCCAGTTTCTTGTTTTGCGGTGCGTGATATCTCAGAAAGTTTCTTATGTATTTCCGTAAAACTTTTCATGCATCTTTCTCTGGTTTATTTTTATAATCTGAACCACTAAATTTTAACTAAAAATGAAATATTTTATTTTTGAAAATAAATAAATAAATAAATAAATTTAAAAAAACAAAATAAATAAATTAAAAAACAAATAAATTAAAAAAAATAAATAAATTTAGGTTCAGATCACAAAAATAAACCAGAGAAAGATGCATTGAAAGTTTTACGGAAATATATAAGAAACTTTGTGAGATATCACGCACGAACAACGAGAAACCAGCGAAACCGGCACCTGAGAAAAAGAAGCTTAAACAGCTGCTGTTACCATAAATCTCTATGGGGAAAAGTTACGCATTTGTAAGATAATGTGAAAAGTTTTTTGCATATGATAATAAATAATGTATCAAATTGTTCAGAATTAAATTATGCATAACATATATTTTTTTTCTCCAGAAATTCGAAAATTTTGAAGGTTAAAGGTCTTTAGATCCCTTAAGCAGAGCTGCCAATCCTCCCCCCCCCCAATGAAATGAAAACCCATTCAAATACCCCTTCCTACAATTGTTCAATGGTTAAGCTCATTAGAGATGATTGTGCTTTTGAAAATGGCAATAGCCCCATTCAAACGAACCCGGTCAATCCTTTGAATTGTGACGCACTGAGAAGAAATACCTTACAGAACGATGCAAAAAACAGGTTAACATTGATTCCATGTACTCTTTTTTCGAATCTAAACATTTGAAGATTGGTAATAATCATTATAAAATTCTTGTCACAGGGGGGTCAGCTGACCCTTTGACCCTCCCCTGAATCCGTCCCTGTTCGCCTACCTTAAAAAAAAAAAAAAAAAAACAAAATCAGGAAGACAATCTTACCTTGAATACGTTATAAGCATCAGTGACTTTATCGAACAATGAAAAAAATATCGTTGATACAAGTCATGGCTTCCATTGCACTTAAGCGCGAGCACAGCTCCGAAAATTCCACTATTTCCCCAAAGAGGACAGTCACTTCATCAAACGACTGAGGAATAAAAACATGGCATTAAGATTAAAGGAAGAGAGGTTTGAAAATTATTTTTAGAAATGTTTTAGTGCTTTTTATAATCCGGAGCACATGAAAAATAAATACCAAACTACAAATGACTAACACAAAGTCTGGAAAAATTTCTTTCAAAAGATTACTAACCACAAAAACAAGTAAAATGTGGAAAAAAAGCTTTTAAGTTTTAAATTGGCTTCTTGAAAAAAGGAAGACAAATCAACCGAATGCTATATTTCACTAAAGCAAAGAGACTGCGAATTTCATGTTGGTTTCGGACGAAAATTTGCAATAAAAGCTGCCATTATTTATATTAATCATATCAATTTTGATATAAATGATTATTGATGCGGAAAATTCACATTAATTCTATATCATACAGAGCAGGGGCTCTCAAACGTTCAGGCTCTGCACCTCCTTTCAAACACTGAATGATGTCATGCACCCCCCCCCCCCCCCATGTAGTTAATACAGGGTGGGGCTCGGGAACTTCCTTTTTTGAAAATGAAATTAAAAAATATACATTTCTTAAAATTCTTTATTATTATCTTTTCTTTGTCGTACATAATGAGAGATTACAAAGGCGCCCATATGCAAAATTGTAAGGGAGGGGGGGGGAGGCTCAGATATTCTCCCCAGGGTTTAGCAGGATATTTTCCCCATGGAAACCGATTTCAGGACAGATTAGAGTCATTAAAATTTGACCTTTTTAATAACTCATTCATTAATGGCTGGAGAAGAAATGTTTTTACATTTATGCAAGAAAAAAGTACTAAAAGCAAGGAAGTTCTAATTCTAAAGGGGGAGGGGGCTCGAGCCCTCATTTGCCCCTTTATATGGGTGCCCATGGGAGATTATGTCTTATACTGCTTTGAAAACATTATCTTGTAAGTGTTGCCCTCCAATGTCAACACACTGATTCAGGAAGTTTTGATCAACTCTGGAGCATGTTGACCGGTATATTAACAGTTTCGGATTGGATGCGGTTATTCAGGTCCTTCATTGTTCGTGGACGATCGTTATAAACCCGCGAAATCGGATAACCCCCACAGGAAATAGTCACAGGGGGCAAAATCAGGAGAGCGTGCAAGCCAGTTTTGAATCCTGCACGCTTAAAACTGGCCTGCCCGATTTTTAGTCCCCATTTTAAGTCTCCATTCCGATTGCGCTGCTGTAAGAAAAATACGCCTCCACCTGTAAAAAGCGCGATAATGTCTCGATCAAAGCATGATGGCGACTGAAATCATGATATAACACAGTGTTTCTTAAATTGTGTTCCGTGGAACCCCAGGGTTCCACGAAGCTCACTCAGGGTTTCCATGAGACTTGTATGTTTTCATTCCACATCTTTCAAATTTGTCACATAAAAAATCGATAAAAACGCTTTCCTAAAATCAAAAGTAAATTTACTTTTACTTTCGCATACTAATGTTAGTTTTATCACCCATCAGGGTTAGCCACTCTAGGAATAATTTTATTTGTCGCTTGAAATCGTGTCTTTAAGATACAACTTCGAAATTTTCCCAAGATCAGTCACAAAGCACGTCTTTCTCACTTTTAAACACTTCAATTTCGAAAAAAATCTGGAAGAAGCTACTGAACCCCTAATATAACCAAAGATAGTTTTAAAGTGACTCATTAACTTATGGAAGGACACTCCAAATTCCCTTTCCTGCATCATTACCAAATATTGCCTAAAATTACGATTTTTGACGTAAATTTCAAATATTCTACTATATTAGAAAATCGCTCATCAAGCTTTGAAGGGTGAAAATTGCTTTTACATATGAACGAAGCCATTGTCTGTTTGGTGATATTTTTATAGTTGAAATTGTTACCCTAACTCTAGTGGATTAACCCTAAGCTCCAGTAGGTAGCGTTCATTGTTGACCATTCTTTCGTTTCTTCATTCCCCTGAAATGACACAGTCTTACCAGTAAAACAGTTAAGTTACCGGAACGAGTTCAGCCTTGTCACGATAAAGCCATTCCCTGCATGTCAAATATTAGCAAAACGTATTATCAAATTATCATGCCGTGGAGCGAGTTTCATTGTTGAAACTCGCGGGTTAGTCGATCATTGGCTATTATATATATGAGTATACTAGCCACTCTCCCAGTATCTATGGCAACAGTTGAAAGCACAATTTTAACATTTAACGAGTGAAGACCAATTTAAGTTAACATAACACATATCAGAGACATCAAAGTTGTACTGACAAAGTTCTCTGATTTATAAATAACTTTAAAAATTGTTGTGAAATAAGAGACATTTTAGTTTTTAAGTTTTAAAAACTTGTTCTGTGTAAGTTTTAGTGAATTACTCGTACTAACAGTATTGTAGGTAAAACACATCAGTATTTCTTTTCCTAAGAAAATATTTTATTTATATAACTCATGCATAAATTCTGAGGTTATTTATTCTTTTTAAAAATACTCAATCAGTCACAAATAGGCATAGGCGGCTCGTACGGGGAGGAAATTGCCCTCTCACTTTCAACCGTAAAGGGACTTTGCCCCTCCATTTTTCTAAGTTCAAAACTAGGGGTCGAATGAAAAATGATAATGATGATCTTATCACGTGTTTATAGAAAGAACCGACTTAATAAGTTCTTGTTTTATGCTTTTTTCATGTTATTATTCTGTAAAAAACTAAAATGGAACTTTGATTTTGGTGGAGGGAATCTCGTATGACCATCTGGTCCCGCTTTTTGAGTTTGTTTCTCGACTTTTTGGAAAAAGGTCAATTCATTAATGATGACGTAAAAATTCAACTGCCCAATTTTTGAGGAAACAATTTAACTGTAAAGGGGTTTTTCCCAACAAACCTGCCCCCCCCCCCCTCGCACCTCCTTTGACAGCCCACTTTTTTGAGGCTACCAACCTCCTATGCAAATAGGAGTGTTTTGGTGTTTTATAATAATAAATAGTAATTAGCAGTTACCAATAGTTACCAATACTTCAATCTAAAATGAAGTCCATTTAATTATCAATTTAACGACAAATAGTTCATGCGATAGTCTCTTTGAGATAAGCACCTGGGCTCCCTCTCAAACAGAACATTGGCTACGCCACTGCAAACTATCGACAAAAATCTAAGGGTTCCATGAAAAAAGGGTTAAGCATTTAAAAAGGTTACATTGATCAAAGAAATTAAGAAACGCTGATATAACAAAACTTCCAAGGCCTAATTACCGCACAGGTCGACCAGACCTGGGTCTGGGGTCCCAAATTTCTTAAAGAATTAGGTTTAACATCACAACTATACGAAACATTCATGTATTTTTTAAATACTGTGATAAAATATAATGACTTGTTAATTTAAAAACACTTCCTTAGAACTTTAGAGGATAATTTTTATTCAATCTGTCGGTAACGAATTTACCATGCCACAACTATGAGGGGCCCTGAAGAAGCACATGATACATGGTTTACACAGTTCTGTGATAGACAAAGAGGCCCCAAAAATGCATTTCGAGGGGGCTCAAACCTGTAAATCAACCACTGCATTCCGCTAGTCTTCGGGAAGGGGGCTCCAAATTATTGTGGGGCTTGGGGCTTCACTTTTAGTTGGTCGGGCCTTGAAAACTTCCCATTAAAATCTTTCCGTTGAGCCTGTCCCCACCACTTTGTGATGCTCCACATTTTTTATGCGCCAAATTCAAAAAAGGAAGTTCCCATGTCCCACCCTGTACTGTGTACAAGCAGTAAAACAGAGAACTGGAGATGATTAGGATAGGTGAAACTATAGTTGGGGGCAAACCTAAACTACAAGCATCGGAAAGACTATCCAGGTCCTAATCACAGCTTTACAACTGCCAAGTTAGGTTTGCCCAACTATAGAAAGGAAGTAAAAAACCAGATAATTTCGCCCGCAAAATTACAGCGCAAAAAAGTTATTTTAATCATATTCTTAGGACGTTTCCCCCTCCCCCCCTAGTTTCACCGACACGAAATCACTTCCCCCGATATTCAGTTTCAATTATACTCTTTGATGCATTTAAGGGGAGAGGGGGTGAAATTTCAAATGTCAGTGAAACTGGGGGTAAACCATAAGGACATATGAAATCCAAGAAACAAAGTGAATAAAATTCGATTTTAAGGTGGTTTTGGATCTAGGTCAGATTGGCGTGCACCGTTAGTCAATTTCACAACATTTATGAGAGGGCTGAAACTGTTATTTAATATTCACATGCGACCACAAAACGGATCGCAAAACATTGCTTGTTTTATTTTTTATTTTATCTTTTATGCCTTCACACCTCCCTTGAAATTCTTCTGTGCTCCCCTACTACGGGTTGAGAACCGCTGATAAACAGGGTAGTGGCGCGACATCGATGAAAAAATACGGATGTTCAAAATCAGAACATCGATGGTATCGCTCCATCGATACAAAAGCATCGATGTTTTAAACCATCCACATTCTGAAACATCGAACTTTTTAATGTGCATTTCTGCATAAAAACTAACAAAATTATAAAATTATTTTAATGCTAGACCTGAATTCACAGTAATAAATTCATTAATTAAGAACATTTTTGAACTGTCGAAGAAAAGCTATTAATGATAATGATAATTAATCATTAACATTCCAAATTAAATAATGCAAAATGATAAATCTATTATACATTTAAAATACAAAACATTGAAACATCAATATAAATTAATTGTAATAATTTCATTGCATCTTTAAAATTTTCACCTGAATAATGCAAAAACTGAAAGTTAGTTATTTAATAATTGATGCGAATCAGAGAAATTTATTAAAGTTTTCAAAGTTAATAACATGCACACACAAAAAAGAAAGAAAAAAAGCGAAGAAGCAGAAAAAAAAAGTAACACATTTTTATAATTGTTCAAGTATTCTTACTTCCAACGGGATTCCATGGACCAATTGCGCTAATTATATTTAAAACTCAAATTATATTCAAAGATCATAAAAATTTATAGACTTGAAATACATACTAAGTGAGGCAAAACACTAATAGTGGCCACTTCTTCAGTAGTGACCACTTCAAGGTTTAAAACGCATTAGTAGTAGCTACAGGGTTTCTACAATATTAATTCCCTCCGTTGAAACTCAATGAGTGTTTTATAGCCCAACGTTTTCTAAATCTTCCCAATTTCTAAAAATACCAGAATTTCAATTTGTTCAATTAGTATCAATTTTTTCTCAAACCTCAAATTTGATCCAGCAGTGGCTACTCCAAAATCTGAAAATTTCAGTAGTGGCCATTTGGCATTCTTCCATTCGAAGTATTTATATTACTTACTTTGAATTCAAATAACTAATGAATAAAACTGATTCAATATAATAGTTACATTAAGTAAAATCAAAAAATCACATTATCATTGCTCATTTCTTTCTTCAAAGAACAAAAGTAAACTTGAAATGGCCACTACTGAAGCACTGGCCACTACTGGTGTTTTACCTTACATCGTTTCGTCCTGATTGAAAGGGATTCGTTTCCAATCGCTTGGTAGGGTAATAGTATCGGCCAAAACGGCTCAAATTATGAAAGAAAATGTATTCATATATTGAGCTTATATTGATACTACACTGGTGTGCAAAAATTAAGGACGAGACGGTTTTTTCATCATAACTTTGTACAAAAGCTTTCCAAATCAACACATTTAATACCGTAAGATCCCCAATACGTAAGGACAAGTGTAATGTAAGCAACACTTACTAAAAGAGAAATCAGAGGGATAAAAAGAAGCTTTATTGAAAAAGTAGCCATGGAGCGCAATGCGACTGAAGGCCGAAACATCCCTGTGATGGGTGTCCAGCAAGAAACATCCGGTCTTTAGTAGGGGATATGATCTCCCCCGACTGCTAGACAGGTTTCACAGCGTCTGCCCATACTGAGAATTAGGGTGTCAATGAGTTGTTGAGGCATTGCTGCCCATTCGTCTTGCAGCGCCAATCGAAGCTCCCGAATCGTTACTGGTGGTAAGGTACGAGCTGCCAAGCGTCTGCCTAGAAAATCCCATAGATGCTCGATGGGATTGAGATCGGAGATCGTGCCGGCCAATCCATACGTTCAATATTCTCACTCTCTAAGAGCTGTTCGGCAGCTACTGTGCGATGACATGGTGCATTATCGTCCTTGAAAAGGAACTGCGGATCCACAGCACCTCTAAAAAGACGCACATATGGAAGAAGAATCTCGTTACAATAACGGGTCCCGTTGACTGAACCTGGGTCGAAGATGTGAAGGTCTGTACGACTACCAAGCATGATGCCTCCTCAAACGAGAACACCGCGACCTCCATACCTGTCCCTTTCAATGATGTTCGAGGGATGATTGTGGCTTCCCCGCTCTCTTCAGATGAGTATGCGATGAAAATCGCTACTCAGACTGAATCTGCTCTCATCTGTAAAGAGAACTCTTCCCCATTCATTGTCTCTCCAATTCCGGTGTTCCCTGCACCACAGAGAACGCCTTCTCCGATGGACAGGCATTAGAGGTACACACCGTATAAGGCGTTGTCAAACAGACCACCACCGTGCAGTCCTCTGGCCGCGGTAAAACGCGATATCGGTCGTCCAGTCGCCTGTGTCATGTGTCTAGCTATTTCTCCCGCTGTCTGCCGCCTGTTTCTTCTGGCCTATAAGACAATATACCGGTCATCTGCGGGTGTCGTTCCTCGTGGACGACCACTACTGAACCCCCGGATAGCTGTTCCAGTAGTTAGAAATTGTCTCCAAAGTCCTGAAACGATGCTGTGAGCAATTCCAAACTCTGCAGTCGCACTTGTCACACTGCGGCCTTCCTCCAACTTCCCAATGATTCGACCTCGGGTAAAAGCATCCAGATGTCGTCTAACAGATTGATTATTCGCCATTTCTCGCTGAGGCAGCAACTCGCTGTGGTCTTAACTGCTATACGGCGTGCAATCTCTTTGCCAGAAATACTGATCTTACTCCGACAACATGCTTTATACTACTCAGACACTCCCCCATTACGTCTGCCTGCATATCTGCGCATGTGCTACCGTACATCACCTTACTTAATCTCCTGATTGGCCTTTCTGTCCGCTCTGCCTCTTCGTTCAGCTGATATGCTAATTTTTCGACTTCGTCCTTAATTTTTGCACACCAGTGTAAACTAAACGATTCAGATATATCTGTGTTTTAAAGGATTCGACCATTTAAAGGGCCGGAAGTTATTCTAGTTTAAGCTGTAATCGTTCTAATCTACTGCTCCGAGCATCATTTATCAAGATAAATCAACGAAAAAACGTCAGAACTGCTTCTTATAGTTAGCTGTTACCCAATGAAGCACAGAAAAAAATGATGGTGCAAGGTTTTGTTGCTGTCTTGTCCAGTTGTCTTGAGTCAGCTAGGCTGGCAATTTGGGGTGCGCTGCTTCACTTTTCTAACTGCACCATAATTTGGCGTGAAGTCCAACTTCCACAGTACACACATGCCATAAAAACCCGTTTATAGGGTAGTCAACCATTCACAGCATAACAACACATTCACACAAAGAACGGACAAGGACAGGAGAGCGAAAGTACATTCATGCCCGAGCCGGGATTCGAACTCGGAACCTCCCTATCCATCACAGTCAGACACTTCTGACCATTAGACAGGGCGGGCGGAGATGCATGGTTTTAGAATACATGTATGCAATAAGAAAAAATGTGCAAATATACGAACCTCACAAGTGCCAATGGGGTTTTCTCCATTTCTCAGCCTTAGGGCTACTGCTTTCGGAATCATGGAATACAAAAGGTCATCCCCTTTCTGTTGCCATTCGTCCAGCATCTTCAGGTTCTGTTCTAATTTCTTACTCCGCTCTTCTTGCTAAAACGAATAATTCTTGACGGGCACAGAAATAATTACATTCAGAGAGAAAAGAGAGAGGAAAAAAAATAACAGGAAGGATATGATTCATTGTTGCATTTGAAGACACCATAAGGATTAAGAAGTAAAATGTTTTCCTTTAGATATATTGTGTTTATACAAGCATGAGTACGTATTTTGTAATTTTTCATGCAATATGCGTTGAGTGTATACAATTTGCCTTCTTCCATCTGAAAAACTGAAAAAGTTTAAGCCTGTTTACGTGAGGGATAATCCTTTTTTAAGTTCGTGAGGTGGTATGTCTTACACTCTAGAAGAATTAAACTTTGGTATTCCAACGTTTTGTTACTCATGTGTTTCTTGCGGTACTGTTTCAGTAGTTGTTATATAAATCACAGGAGCGGATACAGAAAACCATTTTAGGGGGGAAATCATGCTGAAGAATGACCCCCCTCCCACCCACCCATGAACGAACCTACAGTCTCGGTTATGAAAAATTTCTGAAACTGCTTGGGTTAAAAAAAGAAAACGGGACCAAATCGAACAGGAATATGGCACCTAATTAGGGATAAATGTTCCAAATTAATTTCATAAGTAATGAAGCGAAGCAGTAGTTAAAATATATATTTTCAAAAAATAACTAATGAATTGAAAAGATACTGTAATCGTTGACATTTTATACAAAGTGTTTGAACGCAATGTGGACGGTTTCTGTTGTCGATGGTTTGAGGAGGGGGGTCATGACCCCCATGACCCCCCCTTGTATCCGCCACTAATGGATCAGCAATATCAAAATCACCGGAAATTTTCTTACTTTTACTGGATAAATTTTGCGAAGTGCACAAGAAAAAAATGTTGAGGTTGCATAAAACCCACTGTACTACATGTTACAAAAATAAATCACCCCGTTAAGTCAAGGGCTGAAGTTACTGTCGCCATTTTTTCTGCTTTCCACTATCTCATTGGTTTGTTTTATATTTAGCAAGACAAGAGTTATACTAATCTTCTGTGGGCGCTCGCTTTTTGTTTTAGTTGGGAAATGCCTTATTATTATTATTTGTAAAGAACACAATAGAAAAAAAATAGTTACATTAAACGCAGCGTGATATAAACTTAGTCAAATTTAATTTCATACGTGATGTCCAGTCCAAAGATAGAGTTTTCAACTGTAACGTTTTTTTTAATGATCTTGAAATTTATTGTGAAAGAATAAATTAAAAGTTGTATTCCAACTGTCTGCCTGTTTCTCTTTATTTCACATACACACACACACACACACACAATAGCATGCGAAGTTGATTTTTTACAAGAAAATGTTTTCTCCCCACTTCTGCCTTGCATGTTGCTTCAAATGCCAATTGGTTTCTGAAACAACGTTGTCAAGTGAAAAGATTACAGCAGGTAAATGTGATTTTAATTAAAACTTTCGGAACAGGGTTCAGAAAAGTTAAGTAAATGCTCCTAATCCGGAAATTAGTTAATAAATCAGAAAGCATGAAGTAAGCATAGTTATCTTCATCAGCAGCAAGATCAAATCAAATGATGCATTGTTAAAAATTTGTTCTCTCGTATTACCCTATTCCTTATTACAAAGGCTCAGACTAGTTTGCTTATCTTACATTCTGAAAAGGAACGAGACGGAAATATTCGAACCTTTTTCACATCCCTGGTCTTTCTAGACGTTGAAGCATTATTTTAAAAAGGACATTTAAATGCATTGCATTAGCCACTGAAGCCCAAACCCACCAATGACCTGCATGTAAAGGCAATCCAAATATTCTTCTCATTTGTATTGAATTTCGTTCGTTTTCCATTGGTTTATACCCCTCTCTTTCAGATGATCGTATGGCATGATATGTTGAATGAGATAAATTATATTCGAAGATTTGTAGCATCGAAGATGATATAAACGGCACCAGTTTTCGTCAAAACGATTTTGAGGAAATTTTTCAGCTCAGTTCTGAGAACAGTAATCTTGCTCTTTCATGATAGAAAGAATTCCCTTATGGTGGCATCGGTTTTAAATACTATATTGCATTGTTTTGAGGTAACGGGATTGATTTCCAATGCATTTTTTAAATATCAGTGTGCTTTGAAATAAGGTAGTGGTTTTTAATTGAGGGCAAGAATTTTCTGCAGAAAAAGATATAATGAGAATGCAAAATGTTTTGACTTATTCTGTGCTAGCTATTACACGTGGTAACAGCTCGTACAGAATAGCTAGCTCGGAATCAAAAGACAAATCTTATTCGAGACACTCCGATGGGAGGTTACCGTAAAATCCCGAAAAATTTCCTTATTATTCGGCAAACTTTGTCGGACGATTGGACAAATATGCAGATAGTATTTAAACAGTGCAGTTGTTTTCATTATTATTATTATTATCAGTGGTGTTCTCATAGGGTATATCCATATACGCCGTATACTCTCAAACATTTTTTAGACACGAAGCCCTCAAGCTTTTAAAATTTTCATATTATGATATATTATGTATATGATCACATACACATACTGTGCATAACTTATTACTGAGATACATGAAATACACCGCCAGCTCAACCAATTCCAGCCGAGGACTGCAGTTTCGTGCTTATTATGCCGGGCTGATGAGTGCTAATAAGCACGAAACTGCAGTTCTCGGCGGGAATTGGTTGAGCTGGCGGTGTAATTTATGTATTTCGGTCTTAGCCCTGGCAATAGGGCGATAACTTACTGAATTATTACTGAGCGTTTATATTATTGCTATAACCATTATTATTAAATTATTAGTATTATTATTGGTAAATTATTATTATTAAATTATTGCATTCTTCTTCTTCTTCTTATTATTATTTTTATTAAATTATTTGTAGCACTATTACTAAATTATTCGTATTAATACTATCAAATGATTATTATCATTTTTTTACAATTATTCTACTATTACTATTATTTGATGACGCCTAATATACTTTCTCCTTAAATGTAGGTTTGCGTGTACGTTCGTATTGTATTATTCGGTAAACTGAGGATTTCTCCCTTTATGAAATTTAATCTCTGGGCGCCCCTGATATTTTGTCTTCTATCCTCCTAGATTTTCTTCCAAGGAGGTGAGAACTACTGGGTTATGAAATCATTACATTACATCATTACATTTTTTTTCACTCCAATTGATTCATCTTTAATTTCAAAAGACTTCTTTCAGATAGCATATTATCTTGTCAAAGCATATATTAAAAATATGTTTCAATTCCTGCAGTTTTTCTTTACTTGCGAAAGTGCCACATGGAATAAAAAGAACCCTCTTCATTATCTCGGCCACCCCAAATGTGAGATAAATAAATAAAAATAATAATAACGAAAACTCTTGAAGGCTTGCTCTGTCTTCCAAGCAAAAAGACTCTGGTTTTTCAACGGAGTTTTCTTTTGACTTGCCACGAGACACCGGAAGATCAATCTCCGATGACACTATACGAGGAAATGCGAAAAGAGACTTTTTTCACTCTTTGGTTTATTGGCTTAGAGCCGCAAGGATATAAGGAGTGGAGAGAGCAGGGCGGGGGGGGGGGGATCTCCGGAAAAGATGAGGATGGGCCTCAGAAAGATGAATGGAGTGACATTTAGGTTATTTTAGAGGCGCAAGTGTGAGAATTGGAGTTGCCGACCCGTGTTTTCGCATTAGGTGATTACTGTTGCAGTCTGCACGTCCATCTTTTTTTTTTTGCGCGATCGTATGGCGGCAACAGTTTAGAAATCGAAAGTTGTTTTAGTTCAGGACATGGAAAGATTTGATTTAAGTTGATTTGGCAGTAAATTTTGAGAAGTTGAATAATCTTGCAGTTAGCAGTTTAGACTGTCATGCCATGCGCTCCAGCTAAAGGGGGGGGGGGGATAAATAAATAAATAAATAAAAATAAATTATGAAAAAAAAAGCTGACTTGTTCGCAACATTTGCAAACTTGTAAACTTTTACAGCGTAAAATAAATTGAATAAAACTCGATTAAATAAATGATTTCAATCTGGATAAGAAAAAACAAATCTTGCATCATTAATCAACACTTTTCTCCACCATACCCTACCTTTCATCATGACGCCTAAGCAGAGCCCGATTAACATATATTTGGAGACCCTGGGCCAAACCCTTTTTTCGGGGCCTCTGGGTAGTCAAACGTTACAACTTTAACATTGGCTAAAACAGTTTAGCCATTTGGATGCCCTAAAAAGCGGGGGCAATAGGCTGCGGCTTACTTGGCCTATTTAGTATTCAGGCCCTTCGCCAAAGGAGTCATTACACTGGAGGAAAGCAGGCCTTATGTAAACTGTAACATATAAATTTTCTCTTATTTAAGTATACATGAGCGAAATACTTTCACAAACATATGTTAAGTTCAGAGCTTTACTCATTAATGATAGAGTATGCTATTAAAATCTGGGCGCGTCTGTCTGTCTGAAGTCTCATCTCCTTGAGAACTGCTGGAATTTGAGAGCTGAACGAGGCACCGAAAAATGAGAAGATTTTGTTTTACCTGGTCTAATCTCTGTACGACAACTAGGTTGCCAAAGATGAGACCAGGCGAAATGGGTTTGCGGCTGGTTCTTTAACGAATCGCTGTAGGCAGTGGCGGCGCTAGGCGTCGGCGACTGCCGACGGCCTCGCGCAGATAGGGCCTCGCATAATTCTCAGAAGTTTTAAGAAAGTTCCATGCTTTCAATTGAAGCTCTTATTAAATACAACAGACACAAAAGTAATCAAAATAGTGCGTGAAGGGGAGACTGCACAGAGCCAGCCTTAGCAAATGCGAGGCCCGATTCGAGAATTCTGTGGGGGGCCTTTTACAAAATGATTATACAATTGAGCAGTGCTTGATCATCGATTTTTCCGACGCGGACAAAAATTTGAAACTCTCTCTCTGTTGCAATTATCCGTCTTTTATAAACTTTCTACATCACGTTTCATTAATTTTATTTTTTGAAAAAAAAAAAAAAATAATAATGAGTGAATTTTGTTTTAAAAAGAAATCTCTGAATTAAAAATATTCAATAGCTACAGCTTATTGATCAGCTTGCTCTCATCCCTCCACCCACGTACTATTTCTTTTCTTTTTTCTCTTTTTTCCTAGTTCGTCTAAAAATAAGAAAATATTCAAAATGCTGCTTCTCCGAACTCCACACATAAACCGAAAGCATTATGGAATATCTGAAATTTCGTTTCCAGATCTTCAGTTTCACGATATTTCCAGCTGAAAGCCCCCAAATACTCAACAAAATTGAAAATCGCTTAAAGTTGCGTTTTTGGAACTGTACTTTTAAAAATTACTGAGCCTAATAATACAAAATATGGCCTTACAACCGCGTTTTTAAGGCTAGAATTTCAGAAAATATTCGGGCAAGGGTCCCCATATCGCTTTTCTTTTATATCATAAACAATTAGGTTTTTAAAACTACATTAACAAAACGTTTTGGGAAATGGCTCCTGAATATAAAATATTGCTTAAGTTTTTAGAACCATAATTTTCAAAAAAAATTCCGGGAAGAACTCCAGAATCTCCTTCTCGTAAAATCTACAAAGTTTGTCTAAAAGTCTGTTTTTGAAACTCCAATTTCGAGAGCTTGCAGGGGGAGAAGGAATTGATTTAGATCTATTAAAAAAAAAAAAAAGAATCAATCGGGGCAGTCTCTGACCCTAAAGTAAATAAATATGGCATATAATTGCGTTTTTAAGGCTTCAATTTTTAGAAATTTCCGTTGAGACCCCTGTACCTTTTTTTCCCTAACATCAGCAAAGAGAGGCCTAAAATGGCGTTTTTAAACTACAAATTTCAAAATTTTTTCAAGAGGGAACCCCCGGAACTCCCCTTTCTATCAGGTCATTTTCCCTCTTCAACTGGCCACCCCTCCCCCTACCACCAAAACACTTCTTTCTGATTGCGCTACAAGTCACGAAAAGTTTTTGTCATAGCAATTAAGAAGTGAATTGGGAACTCTAAGTGCCAATAGTTAGTACAAAAATTAATTCTATGAATTCAATTATTTGTCTGAGAATATTTTATGAATAAAAGGGCCTTGCAAAACTGCATCGCAGACGTCTACTTTTGCTCTCGCGCCGCCACTGGCTGTAGGCAGTGAAAGGGGGTTGGCAAGCGAAATGAACAGGGACGTGGACCCCTACTAACAAACAAGAGGCAAAAAGAGAACTACCATTTGGAAAAGAATTTCTATTGACTATAAAATCTGAGGAAAGCAATGTCTAATTTATGAATTTATTACCATGGATAAAGGCGAGCAAATAAATCTTTCAAAAACAAATAAAGCGGTCTGTGAAGAGCAATAAATACTTCGATAAGGTAGATTACTTTATTCTTTTCGAAGCCAGCAAGTTTTAATAAATTTAATTTCCACTGAAAAGAAGCTTAAATAATCAACGAGAAAAATGAGGAAGTATGAAAAATTCAGTGAAATTCCATTTCCGAAAAGAAAATTATATGTTGTCACACTACTATCAATCACTTTTACACCAGTTTCGAGATCGCGAGACTAGTTTGAAGAAAGTATCAATTTCTGTAGGCACTTAACAACCTGTTCTAATAAGAAGCCTTTTGAAGGACATTTAACAGTATTGGTTCTTTTTTCCCCGTTTCGCACTCAGGTTTTGATCAGTGATGCGTTTATCTTTTAGCTAAACAAGCTAATACCTTAGGGCCCCTTGGCCTAATTTCTAACAAATTTGAAGGGGAGGGAGATATCAAAATGAGCCAAATTCAAATCTTGATACATCCTGTATCAAAAATGAAAAAATAATGGTTCTCGCGTTTATGAAGCATATTGCTTGAGATAAATTTGTGATTCACTTATCTCATATCTTGATATTTATTTAATCCCGAATTCTGTATTTTGGAAGCTTTTTCGTTTTTGCTTGCTTTTATATTACTTCTACTATATACTGTTAATCTGTTTTGCACGAGTAAAAAATATCACACTTTCTCTACTCTATTTCTTTTTCTGCACTACTTATGATTGAAACAAGAAGTTCTGTCTAGAACTAGACGAGCTTACTTTCCCGTATACCCATACTACTTTCTAGTACCTGATCAATATTCTCAAAAATAGCTAAAATCGCAAATTTTTTCAAACATATTTTTTTAAATATTTTAAGCTGATTTCTAGGAATAAAATATTCCTTACTTTTCTTTAAAAAAACGAACAAATAAAATAGCAGCACCTTTTAAACAAAGCAGCTAATACACTTCTTTCTATTAAAAAAAAAATCTTTAACAGCTTTCAAAACGAAAAAATAATAATAATAAGTTCATTAAAATAAATACATCATATAAAAAAAAATCGTTTCTTTTTCCCCTGTTGCCAAAAATAATTTTTTAAACGAATTAATGCACTTACCAAAATAAATAAAAACAATAAAATGTCAACTTAAAAAAATAATTTTCATTGTCAAAAAAAAAAAAAAAAAAAATCGTCTGCGCATATCTTTAACATAAATGACTTCGAGTTTATTCGCCGAAAACTGAATACCTAAATTAAAACTTTAGCGTGAAAATAAAAACAAGTCATATCAACAATAGTTATTTCACAGTTAAAACCACAGCAGCGGAGTCGGAGTCGGAGTCAATCTCATTTTGGGATAAAAGAGTCGGAGTCGAATATCCAAGAATCGGAGTCAGTCATTTGTCCTCTGTGTATAAATGTTTGCCAAAGCTACGAAGTCAGAGTCGAAGTCGGGGAGTCGGAGTCCGATTAATTGTCGGGCACAGGAGTCAGAGTCGGAGACAGGTGCCCCTAAATTCTCGGAGTCGGAGTCGGGAGTAGGTCGTCAAGAGCTATTTCCAACAAAGTATGTTTGAAGTAAATCCGCCTTTAAGTTCGGAATCTATATTGACTTTCAGTTTCCCCTTAGGCGCTAATGTTAAGAGATTTGAACTGTTCAAAATTGAACGAAAACTTGTTCAAATCAAAAAGATATTTTCGATACATGTTTTTCATCAAAAGCTTTTCCCTACAAAGTTTGTTTGGAGCCACTTCGCTTCTAAGTTCAAGATTTATTTTTGATTTGAATTTCCCCGTAGGAGCTAATGTTAAGTTTTTTTGAACTGTTCAAAATTGAACGAAAAATTGTTCAAATCAAAAAATGAATTATAGGAATGAGATGTCCTCGCCAAGAACTTTCTAACAAAAAAAAAAAAAAGAATTTTCGAATCGGACTATTCATTCAAATGTTATTAGGGGGGGGGGGGGGTGTACAGACAGACAGACAGACCGACAGACATTTTTCCCCATCTCACTACCCTACTTTCCAATTTTTAATTTTTCAATATTTATCTAACTATTTTATTTATTTTTGACTTTTTTTTTGTTTTTCGGGATATTTTTAAGATGTATTAAGCCTTCTTTCATGCTTTTTTCTTCTTTCTCTGATTTTTACTGGGAAAGTAAGCTAAAAAAAGAAAAAGTAATGAGGTAAATCTTTAGTAATATCTAATTTTTAACTCAAAACAGGTGTTTCTTATATACTTAAAACAATACTATTAAACCATACAATCAAACATTGAAATGTGAAAGACTGAAAAGTTCAAATGAAGTGCTATAAATTAAATGTAATTGTTCTAGAATCCTTAAAAACGATTAAATAAGTCTATGAAACTCACTGAAATATGCTTTAATTTTATTTCTTATCAAGATTTTTAAATCATTAATTGCACGAATGGCCAGGATTTAATTCTCGCGTTTCCTATTTTCTAAATCTCTACACCAATTCTTGGGAAGCATTTTACGTATTTTTTACTGCATATTGATCATTTTGCATTTAACTCGGTGTTGCATGTACCGGTGGGTGGGAGACGATCAAAAATTATTTATATCGAAAGCCGATGTGAGCAAGTGATGATACGTTCTCTTTTCTCCTCCCTCGCTCTTCTCCTCCGTCGGTTAACGTCAACAATTTGTCCAACAACAAGTAATTTTTATTTTGATTAATCTTGAATTGCAAAAGAATGTATAACTTTAAAAAACTTTTTGTTTGCATATTTTTCCTCTGATATTTATGAAGAACCAACTACCCCTTATAGAACTTCAAAGTGCCGAATTTTATATCGATTCTTCAAAAATTTTACAAAAAATTAAATCCTCGGACCGCTTAAAATTGGGGTTATTCTATACCTTACTTAAAGGGATTACTGCATCACTCTCTGATACCCATTTCTCACCAAAGTCAATAATAACAATTAAAAAAACGACAGTAGGAGCACTTAAAAAACGAGTCCGCTTGGTCCCCGGCAAAAGTTGTCCGAACTATAAAAGGGGGGGGGGGGGGGCAGGGCGCAGACTGCGCCAATGACATTTTTAGGGCGGGCTTGTTTTGAGGGGCATTTTTTCTCATGGGGGGGGGACTCTTGTTCGGCGACAGGGTCTTTACGATATTTAAGGGGATGCGCTCCTGCTCTTAGGGGGCGGGCACTCCTGTAAAAAGGACCCTCTACATGAAATAGCTTGGGCCCCATTAAGTCTAAGTTTAGCACTGGTTTTGACGTTTAGGGATTTTGGTTTTAAGCACAGAAGCAACGACCACACGTTTTCTTCGAATCATTTCGTCATAAGAATTACTAGCGAATAACTGCCCACGAATTAGTCTTGGTATTAAATCCACGATTTTTAACAGCAGTCTAAGTAAGTATGATGTCTAAGTAAGTCACTATAATTTTGAGACATCATACGAGGCAGTGAGAAGCAAAGGGATGCAAGTGGCAAAATTAGAAATTTGGAGATAACCAGTACAAATGGTAGGTGAACCCCTCCTCTTTCTTGTGGCAGGATATAGTACTAGTATCCCTGGTAGGTTCCGGTATACAGCTTGATTTAGAAAAAACATTTCACTGAAAGTCTACCTAGGATCTGATCTTTAAACGCGTTTTACTCAAAACTTCAAACTGTCCACATGCATCCCTTTGCTTCTCACTGCCTCATATATACATACATGTGTTTATAAACTGCATATCTGTGTTTGAATTCAGACTTCCACCCCTTTAAAATAATTCTGAATACTTCCTTGAATCTTACCTTTTCGAACGATATTTCGAGTCTTGCTAGATGTTGAAAACCAGCCAAGACGATTTCTCTACTACTGTCATGCAGACACAAGTCAGTTAGGTATAGTCCAACTTCTTGCATCTCTTGCAAATTGCTCAATCTGGAAAAAAAATATATTGGAATTAGATCATAGCTAAAGCTTGTTTCAGAAATTTTGTCTGACTATTCGGCAAAATTATCATCATTCGGCAAAAATTTGGAGTTCCATTCGGTAAAATGATCATCATTCCGCAAATTTTGTTTGACTCTTCGGCAAAATTATCATCGATCGACAAAATTTGGAGTTCCATTCGGCAATTGCGAGTTTCCACCCTTAAAAAAATTAGCTTCGGGGTGCCCCTGATTTTATCATTTATCATTTCTGTAGGGCAGAGCGGGGCTAAAAGTTCCCTTTTTACAACAAGCTCAAAATTTATTTTGGAAACTTAGTTCTAGAATTATTATTCCGAAATTAAAGTAGAGTATGATGTTATTGTTTTTTGAGTTGTTTATTTATTAAGATTTTTTCATAATTAATTTTATAGTACCCAAAACCAAAAAGGAACAACTTGCCCGGCCTTAGGGCAAGTTGTTCTGATATTATCAACGACTGACGACAACGACTGACGATAATGATTTCGAGTTTAACAATGTTTCGAGACAAGTAACGTGCTAAACTTATAATACACTAGCAATACCTGCACGGCGATGCCCGTGTTAAGAATTTAAAGGAATTCCGTTGAATAAAAAAATCCACATCCCTCTCCCCCCCCTCCTGATGTGAAATGATCATTTTTCTTCAATGAAATGCGTACACACCTTTTCAAAAAACTTATTAAAGTCTCTTTGGAATTTAAAACTATTCGCCAAAACACATAAAACGACTAACAGTAGCTTTAAAACTCATCTTAATCTTTCAACTGTAAAGTTCATCGTTTAACGCGCCAAGCAACCGCGATACCGTAACCCTGCCCTTTAGCGAGTGAAGCGGTTTTTTTTTCTAAACTTTAAAATGTTTCGCCAAATGAACAATGCCATAATAAAAACGTTATAAAGAACAATCGCAACTGAATAATACGACAAATCAAATTTTTTACTTAGACTTGGATATGTAACTATCTTCAACTATAAGAACAAAAACAAATGTTGAAGAAATAAGGAAAACAAAACCCAATAGAAAAATCTTACAAAATCATATTTGTACCTGAAGATCGAAAAAAAAAAGAAAAAAAAAAAAGCATTCAAAAATCTGTTTGCTGACCACAACAGCCCCACAATAGCGCCACGCGTCTGAACCTGAGCGGGGTCTGAGTCTTATCCCGCCATCTATTAGGAATTCATAGAACTAAACTTACCCCGCCATCTATTAGGAATTCATAGAACTAAACAATTAATTAAACATTTAATTTGTAATTATTTCAGTCAATCTTATTTATTATTATTATTATTTTTAAAGTCTATAGCCTTCCTCAATACATGGACTATTCAACACAAAAAGGATTTCTGAATTCGAACAAGTAGTTCTTGAGATTAGCGCGTTCAAACAAACAAATTCTACTGCTTTATATTATTAGTATAGGTTAATAAGAAAAATAAGACAATGATACGTATGTATATATTTTTTGTTTTTACAAATAATTTTTAGCATCGTTTAGGATCTTCCCTGAAAAGTTCCCTCGAGATTTAGTACATGGCTGACTCGAACCTACGCCCACTGGATCGCGAAGCCAGAACGTTCAGGTCGAGCCACCGTGGCTACGAATATTAGTGTTCCAAGCATTTTATATTATAATATAAATTTTCTCGTTTTCATAACATTTTTTATTGCTGCTCCAGTCCACTCCTATTAATCATAGCGTGATGTTATATAGCCAACAGCCTTCCTCAATGAATGGACTATTCAACACAAAAAGAATTTTTCAATTCGAACCAGTAGTTCCTGAGATTAGCGCGTTCAAACATACAAACTCTACTGCTTTATATTATTAGTATAGATAATGAAAACTTTTTGAAAAAAAAAAAAGTGTTTATTTAGACCAATAAACAATATAACATCAGTTGTTTCTCTTAAACTTTCAACAAATTAAACTTATTTCACATCTTAGCATTGATAAATTGTATTTACTGGGGAACTTTAGGGAACTACTCCTACTTTAAGGAACATTTAATAAGCATAGTAACATTATAATATTTCAACACAGTAAAATACAGTAAATATACAGTAATATAGTAAAATTTCATATAACAATTGAAAGTTTCAGTTGCTAGTATGCTATAACTAGTTCAGTCTTCAATCATTTCTTTGATTATAAATGATACGATACTTCGCAGACGATCCATAAAAGTAGTTTTCAATAGACGACTTTTTTTGAATTTACGTACATTCTCGGCATTGTACAGTTATCATTTTTAGTGTACTAGTTTAAACGTTAGTCTCTAGTATCGTTGCTCGAAAGTGTCAGTGATTTTGATATTTTTTGCTTTTGTATGTGCAAGTGCTTTTTTTTAACCTATTGTGCAATATCAAACGAACATCCACGAAATTCGCTTAGCCACTATTACCGTGGCTGCTATTCTGTAGATAATCGGAAGATTACTGTGTCTGCACGATATTCCAATTGCTATTTCAGAGACTGTTGTAACTACCTTTCTCTAGATTAAGAAAAAGAAGATTAATTGCATTTTTAATTTACATCTCCCATAATGAAAGTCTCACACAGATTCAACCACGCTAAACTCTCAAAAGAGTAGCTGCGGTCTGTATGGCTAATAGCGACTGAAAAAATAAAGCATAGATAGGTGGATTGTGGATAGGTCCGCTTGCGTAGGATGTGATCTGTCAAATGAGACATCTACCTTGTCTGAGCAAAATTGAAACGTTCTGCCTCTTTGGCTACTTTCTCAAAACACCGCAAGGTGGCATCATTAAGCTCTAGAACAAAAAATATGATCCTTCGAAAAATGCAAAATTTGATATCCAAGTAAGAAAGATATTTTGATCTCCTAAAATTTCATATCTTTCTATCTGTCTGTATGAGAAAGACCGAATATTTGTGGTAAATACCCGGTGAAAGTCGACATTCTCCAATGAGGCAAGTTGTTACTCGGAACAACTTGCCCCACAAAAAAGGAACAATTAGCTTCAAACGCACATGTCCTTGGAAAAATCAAATTATAGGTTTGACTAGCTGCGTTGCCCGGCTTTGCCCGGTGACGTATATACAACACTCAGGCTTAAATAAATAAAAATACCATAATACAAAATTTCCCTTCCAAACAATAACGACAGATATTAAAATGCTTTAAATTGAGAAAGATGGATTTAAAAAGCGTTACCATGGAAACACAGAATAAAATAAGTTAAAGGAATTAAAATGCGAAAGAAAATGGTTAACAATTTGAATGGAAATACGATTTTTTGAACTTGATTTTAAAAGGCTTGATTTTTTTCCCTTTGGAGATAGAAGCTTAGTTTTGCGACCAATGGTCACAATAGATCGGAAGTAAAAAATGTCGCTTTTTCCGATGGTGTCAAAAAGAAAACTGTGGGACAATTCCTTCACTTTTTATTGATAGATTTATATTTGAAAGCAGTGCCTAAATTTCGGCTAAGCCTAAACAAGTTCGAGCTAAAATGTAAATAACTCCCGCCGTAATTAAGGAAGAGCATTGAAACAAATTGCGTAGAACGCGGAAAATTCAACTGTTTCCAACGATATATAATATTAATATGTGCAAGTAATTTTTCACTTCCATATTCGGGAATTTATGTGAAAATTGTTCCTAAATTGGAACAAAAAAAGAACTATTCATCGAAGTTTTTTCGAATCGGTCTGCAAACCTTTTCAGGACTTAAAGGAACAAACTGTGAAAATTTCAGCGAAATCAGCCGGGTAGTTCTCGAGTTTTGCGAGTTCAAACACTCAGACGCTTTTTGGAGACTTCATTTTATGTTACGTGATAATAAGTGTGAGATGTGTGAGAGAATGAAACCTAAATTGTTTCAGCGCGTAAATTGATTCATCTATATTTGCATAATGACACCAAAGAACAAAACAGATTCAATTAGAATTCGTGAAAAATACAAAAAAATTCAAAAACAAAAATATTTCGATGCTCGTGCTCAGCTTTTAATATATCGCACGCCACTGACCCGACTAATATGGCTGCCATTTCTGCGCTTCAACATTCTATTTCACAAGGTATTAAGTAAGTATATTTATCCTTTTCCTTCGTTGTGCTATTTCAAATAGGAACAACCTACCCGCGGAACTTTTAGCCCGTTCTCCCCTACAGGGATGCTCATCCCCATAAGAGTAAGGGCACACATCCCTAAATATCGCAAAGAAACAAAGCAAGAGCCTCCCCCCCCCAAAAGTAAAAAATGTCCCTTAAAGTAACCCCAATAAGAATTCAATGGCACAGTCTGAGCCATGACCCCCCTCCCAGGTGGGCAACCCTCTCCCCTACATTGGTGACGGCTTAACTTCTAATTTCTCCACATTTACTTTTCATTTACGTCCTACTTCACTCACACAAAATATATGATGATTTAGGACCAGGTTTTTATGCAACGATAAACTAAAAGTCTTTCCCCATGAGGAAGATATATGCGTTCGCGGGGTTGTTTGTATAAGGTCGTTCGGTAAATACTCATTAGGGCAGAGCCGCGGAGGACAATTACTGTCATCCTCTGGGACAGGGCAGATCCCCGTCAGAGTTCAATTCATTGATGACAACGCTTTCTTCACCAATATTTTTTCAGAGGATGTTTTCCAAAAGGAGCAGACGAAGCTTTTAGATAATAGATTCTCTGGAACAACAGCTTTTTGCATTTAGACAAAAATAGCCTTGACTCCTATAAGTCATTTTTTGTGTTGGTTCAGATTGAGTATGTTAAAAGTTTCTTAGTTTGATTAAAGTTCTGATATTGGGCAGTGATTCGCAACCTGTGGTTGGCGGACCACTAGTGGTCCGTGAGCAATTTTCGTGTGGTCCGCGTACAGCTAGTGAAAATTAATCTACATAATTTTAATAGTTGTATTCAAATATTTAAAAAAAAAAAGAAAAACTTTTGGATTAATCTCATTTCACCCAATATAATTATTGTGAAAATACCACATGTGCTGAGAAAAAACAATAGAGCGGACAACTAGCAATTTTTACGTGGCCCACGAACAGCAAGTGAAGGTTAATCTGTATACTTCTTATAGTTGTAATTAAATATTTGAAAGAAAACATTTGGATTCATCTCATTTCACCTAAACTAAACTGTAGTGGAAACGTTATTTCTGTCGCATGTGATCCGCTTACGATTCGGAAGGGTAGCAAGTGGCCTTCAGTGGTGAAAAAGTTTAGAACCACTGATGTAGAGAGCAAAAGGGATGTGTTGACCTGCTCAGTATGGCGTCGGACTCATAAATGGGTTCATGGGTTCGGTGCCAGCCGGTTGAAGATCCTCCAGGCAGGGCCCAATTTCCCAATAGGCAGAGTAAGCAGCTGCCTAGGACGGCAAAATTTTCAGGGGCGGCAAATTTTGCTTTAACCATGCATTTTTTTTTTAAATTATTATTTTGAAGTGAACTACTAGCATTCTTTCATTCTCCATAGTGACACCATTTTCTTGTAATTTAAAAATGTTTTCTTTCACTCATCTTGTGAAAATCAAATACTTTTCAAGCATGGTAATAGATGTGTGTAAAACAATAAGTGTGAAGACGGAAAGCGATGTCGATTGAAGAAAAGCAAGTGTCATTGTGTTTGACCAGAAGCTCCAATAAGATTGGAGTTTGACTAATTTTTTAGTGCCATAGTAATAAAAGTTTATTCAATTACGGTCTCTTTAGTGGTTGAAGTGTATTTTCTCTTCTATTATTGATATTTCAAAACTTTTCTGTTAAAATTACTAACTCTGGGAGGTAAATGAAAATGATTGATGAGCGAAAAAGGCTGAATGATTTTAAATGAAGAAAACATGCTTAATTAAAACCCGACGAACAAAAAGGAGTCTTAAAAAAAAAAAACCCGTAAAACTTTTAAAAAACGAGCTGATGTGTGCATTACATGACTTCCTTTTATTCCAATTTTAATGTCATTTTCCCATTAGTGGCAATTTTAATGTGATTCAATAGTTTCCTCTCTAAATATCACCACCAGTGGCCAAATTGAAACCAGATTCAAAAAAACATTGTCGCCAACTTGGCCACAAAACTTGGCGACCAAAAGACTGGCGATATATCTCAAGTGTCCGCCAAATTATAACACCACTTGAGTATACATCGAAATTAACAATGATTTACCCCCAAAAAGGGGCAAAAGACCCCTTTAGAAGCACCCGAATGCAACCAAAAGGAGAGGTGCACAACTAGACCCCACTAGGAGTCTATGTACTAAATTTCAACTTTCTAGGACATTCCGTTCTTGAGTTATGCGACATACATCCGCACATACGTATGTCACGAGAAAAGTCACCGTAATTAACTCGGGGAATGTCAAAACGGATACTTCGGGTTTTTATACGTTCTTAGGCACTAATCCGCGTGTGGTCGGGTTGAAAAAAAAACTCAACATTAATTCGGGGGTGAGCAAAATGAAAATTAAGGTCGAATTTTGAGTGAATTTTTTTTTGCGAATACAATACTTCCTTTTTTATAAAAGGAAGTAAAAAGTAATGCATATTTTTCAAATGGGCAGTTTTCAAAAGCAGAACCTTTGGACATTTTCGAAATTAATCCAGGAAAAAATTTACAAGTGAAATACCATCGAGCATAGATGAAAACGAAATTGCCGAATGATAAAATACGAGCATGCACGAATGTCATACATTCATAACCCTTAACTGGAAGGGACGTTAAGCATAATTAAAAAACAATTTCAAAAATTTTTAAAAAGAAAAAAGGATCTCAATCTTGCAATTTTGTCTCCAAATTTTCCAAATAAGGAATTTTTTGGAAGGTCACAGTGATCTCCCATCGGGGCACCAGTGAATATAAAATGCCATAATTTCTTCATAAGCTTGGCAGTTTAAACTTCGAGAACACTTTTTTTTTTTAAATCGTGGAATCTTGCTTTTTTTCTGAGAAAGGGGGGGGGGGGGGCGGCAGATTTCAGATCTGACTAGGGGCTGCGTGGAGCTAAATTCGACTCTTTCTCAAGGATCGCTAATAGTGACTGCGGCACGTTAAATATGTCGTGATCACAAAGACCTCCAAGTTGACATTCAAATCAATACCTCTGGCTTTGCTGGATAAAGGGTTGCTTGGCTCGTGTTCTGGATCAAGAAACAGCCGTCTACGGGGCTCCTTTCAACTGGTTAAACCACGTAAACCAGTAAACGGTAGGCAAGGGGGGCTCTGGTGTGTAATGTATAGGGTAAAAGCACCGAACAAGGGGTACCTTTTGCTTTTGTCTCTCGCAAATAACATGATCAAGAAAATAACAATAATTATGAGGGAAAAATGAAATTCAAAATTGGTTTTCTAAGATCATTTGAATTTGAAAGCTTAAACCAAAAATTTTAGCTACACTATATTATACTTACAAAGGCACACAAAGATAAATTATAGCATCCCATTCTTCGATGAGCCGCATCTGTCCTTTCAGCAACAAATTCCTCGTAGAAGCGCTGTTTCTACGATCGGCGATAGGATGTTTGGTGAAGCGAGAATTCAAACATTCAAGCTCTACCACTACTTTCTGCAGAATATAAATCTGTAACAAACACTTATATAAGCTTATTATTTTACAACACTTATTATTATTTTTTATGTTTAATCAGTTATTTTATAATATAAAGTTTCTTAAACTTATGATAATTTTACACCGATACAGAGTTTGCTGACAGAGACTGGATGATTGTCATAACTCTTCCGCGCACGTAATGGTTCTACAACCCAATTCAAAATAATAGAATATCAGAACTGTTTGAACAAAACTTATCCCTGAGTCGGGGAAAATGAACGTATGCAAATTAAAAAGACTAAAACTCGTTACTCATGAATGGGTAAATCAATTTAAACGACTTTTCAGATATTATTTTAACAATTTATGGATCATTAACACATTGGAAAAATAGATAGATTTTTTATATGGATCAAAAAATTAGAATAATCTATTCATTCAATGTGAATTTTAAAAAGTAGCGAAAATATTTGCATTCCTGTTACCCTATAGTTTGTCACAAGTATGGAACTTGGCGCCCGGGTAATTTTACGCTCTTTTTAAAGAATTTTATTGCTCAAAATGGGTCGTCAAGGTGATAAATAGGAAAAAAAAGGAAGTTACATATTATACAGTGTATTAGGAAAAAAAAAATTATCCAACTCAATTCAAATGAACGTTTTGCAATTATGGTATGTAAGATTTTAAAGGAATATAGAAGGACTGACCAAATAAAAATTAACCGAAGTAAACGAGGTAGAAAAATTGTAGCACCTGGCAGAGATGAACCCACATTAAAGTAAATTGTCCAAAATAAACGTTGAAAAATGTTTCTTACGTCCATAAGTGTTGGACAAAATATTATCCACGCCAACTGCACTTGGACGGTTGCATTAACTGCAGTTTTAATTGTGGATCTATGAAGTAAGATCAAAGATAATAATGAAGCAGAAATGTGCACGGCTCTCCTGGAGCAAAAAGAAGCTCAAACAGGGGTAACAAGGATGGAAAAGCATTATATTTTGATGAATTTTTATATTGTGAACATTATATTGTGATGAATCTTTTTTTGAAATATCGGTGAACAAAAAAAAGGTGTTCGGGTTAATGTTTAAAAAGAAAAGCGTATGAGAAATCTTGTGCAAGACGTTCTCTCCACTTTGAGACATCCTTCTTGATTTGTGGGTACATGAGAGCTGCTGGAATTGGGAAGTTATATATATCTTAAAATAAAACAATGCGTGTCTTCCACTGTTTATCAATGATACTGCATGATACTTCATCTGAGGCACAGCAGTTACACATTCAGTAACACATTTTATCTTTCAGCAACATTCTACTCCGTGTCTCATCTCTAAATCGACTCATAGATTTTAAACAGAAAGAGGAATTTCGGTATGAAATTGGTCAAGCAACTCTACCAATCTCAATACGATCAAAAATTTGTAATACCGTCAAATCTAAATAAACCGGTTCAAAACCTGGTGTCCGCCAACAAAATTGAGCTCGTTGTCGCATTGAAGAGGGTATGGAAACAGTGTCAAAAAAGATTAAATGTAAACAGGTGGCAGAATCCGTGTGAAAAAGGATTAAAGCATTGAATCCAGCAAAAAATGACGCATTCTATTACTGATATTGTTCCTTTTGAAATTGTTTTTTCCACATTTAATTTGAATATTCTATTTTTTTCACTCAACATAAATCTTCATCACTATAAACTTTTGGATTATTCTGTCTAAGATTATTTTTAATTGAGTATATTTGAAATGAAATACACACTTTTAGGTTTAAGAAAGGTGGCACGTTCATTTAAATTCCTAATTGGCACTTATATTTGGTTAGAATTAACTTGTTTCCAAAAAGTGGGAAGTATTCTATTATTTTGAATTTGGGTTGAATATTATTTAAATTAAAACTTCCTCTTGTTGTCAATTGCTTAGTCATTGGCTGTGTTTTGGCACACAGCATCCAAAATTCTCAAAAATTATTTTTCAGACATGAACTGTAGTCAGTTTTAAAGTTTTTTTTTTTTGGAGCGGTGAAGATAAAAAATGAGACAGAAAGTGGAAAGAAAACTGAAACGACAAAACAAATTGGCGATTCATCTCAAAACAGGCAAAACATTTGGCGCAAAAAATCCACAGTCAGGTTTGGCGAAATTTCCATTCAAATTGTACCTATATTCAACTCTCTTTTAACGACTCTGTAAATCTGTCTTTCTCGGATCGGTGTGCAACGAACTGCATAAGAAGTTAAGAAGTTTCATGCTACATTCATTTGTAGAGGCATTTTCGTTTCTATGGGGCATTTTCGTTCCAAGAATACCGTCTATATACCGTGTTTAAAAAGCTATTGCAGCAGTCTTTTGGTATGAAAAATTCTCTTAAAAAAGATTGTTTTCTTGTTTTTTTTTACTACTGATTTTATTCCATGTGGGTTTGGAACCAAATGACGAATTACTGGGCTCTTCTTCTAAAGTGACCCTTCTACCTTCTATTATCCAACTTTGAAGAGATTCCGTCTCCAAGTCAAAAATACTAAAAATAATGGTACTCGACTTTGAAGTAGAACCCAACTTTAGACAAACTTTTCCCCCTTCAGTTTACTTCTCAAAATTCGGAAGTCAGAGAGAGAGAGAGAGAAAGAACGATGAACTTTCCACTTCATTCTATGCAAGTGTCACTGTTTGAAGAATAGACACTTTTGGTGCGAAAATGATGGCGGATCTGAAACAGTATGAATTTACGGATTTGATCCAAAAAATGTTTTCGATACAAATGTTTCTCGAGATAATTTGTCTTACATTATAATTTCTTCTGTATTTTTCATGGTAGATTAAAAGTAAACGGAAAACTTGAATTTGCATCATGCATCTAATTTATCTAAGTTATATATTAGAACTCCTTATGAACTTCCGGTATAAAAGTTGCACACTTCAGGACCAAAGTCGCTAATTAACTTCTATACACGAAAACTAATTTAATGACAAAGTTTTGCATTTTATCATTTGTGTAGAAATTTTGTCAACATTATGACTCAATTCAGTTTCATTTGCATCAAGATTTGTATTAAAAATAGTACTTGGTACATATTTAAAAAGGTCTCGGAGCAAAAGTTATACCGGTAAGTTTGGAGAATAATTTTCAGAAACAAATTTACTATTTTGTAAACGTTTGAGGTTGGAAGAATTTTGAGTTTAGCATTTCATCTGAAAATCCTTGCTGCAAAAGAAACCCTAACTGACAAGTCGTCAGAAAACTCTTTGTAATTTTATTTTCAGTCATTTTCAAACTAGTTTTTTTTTTTTTTTCATCTACCTCAAGAATATTCACAAGGGGAGGGGGTTCACTGCGCTTTTGAAATTTTTTCAAGAGAGGTCATTTTAAGGAGTTTTAGTCTCTTTTCATGGGAGGGGGGAGGGTTTCGTTCCTGAGGGCGGTGCCCTGTAGTATTTGAAAGGGACAACATCATTCAAAGGGATCCCTTTTCTCCTCCCCTTTTTTAGTGTCTTCCGTTTCTCTTACCATCCGATGTTTTTACCTAATGTATAAAGAAATAATGTTGACAATCATAATAGTAAATAACAAAAATATTCCCAAACGTTTTCACATTTAAGTTATTTCTTCCTTGAAAGTTGGTAACAATGAAAAATTAAAATCCTTTTTCACGGTGATATAAAAATTATTTGCAATTATTTTTCTGATCTTTTTGAAGTATTTTCAGCTTCATTTCTGAACTATAGATCTCTCATAGTTCAAGAAAAGTATACATAAAAACTATATATAACCAGAAAAAAATATACAAAAACTATATAATTTAGAAAAAAATAAATAAATCTATATACCTCAGAATATATATATATATACACATAAAACATGAGATACATTATTAGAATATTTAAAACATAAATTCAAAGATATTGAAAGAAAAATGAAAGATGAAAGAATAAACACTAAAGTATAATCAAAATAAATTTCCAATTTGTTTTGATTGTTTATTCATGAATATATATATATATATATATATATATATATATATATATATATATATATATATATATATATATATATATATATATATATATATAAAGCTATACAGTTCAGAAAAACTATTGTTGAACTATGAGTAATAGTTTTTATAGAGGTAGTAAAAATGACATGAATTTGAAACAAAAAACCCTTTGATATTTTACTTCCAATACTTTTAAAATTCAAAGTTTTGTGATTTCATCTTTAAATGTCAAACAATGGTATGAAAAACGAAAATAGCTGCAACGTACATGGTTCTCTCTCTGAACTCCTCATGGAACTCTCAAAAAAGTTTACCGACTGCCGTAAACAATATTGTTACTGATAATCGTAAACACTGTAGATAATAATAATGCATGAGGAAGACATCACAATTTTTAATGTATTCAAAATCTTTTCGGATTGCACAGTTTTATCTTTTCATATCTTCCACTTTTTCATGACCAATATTTTTTTCGCAGAAAAAATAAAATAAGTACCCCAAAACATGCATCTGCGAAAGGTAAAGTATTGTGTTTGGTAACGACAAATCATTCATATTTAAATCCAAGTAAAACAATTGAAACACTCACTTTGTCCCATGTGAATGCAACTCTTGGTCTGTGCATGATGAAGAAAGTGTTAATTTTCAATCCGATCATCTCTTCACCACCGAATAATTCTCGAACTTTTTCCCCAACTTGGCGAATG